>NC_091472.1:200970589-201230589 GCF_036971445.1 Narcine bancroftii
ATCTTAGCTGCTTTCCATAAGGGAAGGGGGAGGAGTTTTCTCCAGATGTGGTCTCTGCTTTGAGTGGAGCAACATCAGTACAGGATAGGTGTGATTATTAGTATTCTGAGAAGAAAAATGCAGAGGTATTTCCCCCCCCACTGATAGATACAATGTACTTGCTGTCTTAGTGAGAGGATTAAACTTTTAGCATGCATTAGCACTTTAGAGCAAGAGGCAGGTTAGTAGAGGAAGCAAAATGTAGTGGTTGTGAGGATTCAGTGCATTAAAATTAAAAAAATTCTTCCCTTGATTCTTTGATCAATCACCTTCATTTTCTGTCCTGTGATTCTTGACCTCTCAGCCAATTAGAATTGGCCTGTCTCTATTTTGTTTGTATTCTTCATAATTGTAAATATCTATAGGATTCCATTGCAGCCTTATGCTGCTTCAAAGTGAACTATCCCATGCTCTCCAGCCTATTCAAGTACCGTAAAACCCCTGGTGTCCGGCACCTATCGGGATTGGTAGATGCCAGATAAATGTATTTTTCTGTTGTTTGAGACTTGCTCTTACAATGCCTAATACCTGCATTAAGAGTAAACAGTTTAAAAGACAAAATTACTTGTACTGAACCAACTTCACTTGCATGAAAATATAAACCTTAAAGCATTTTACTTTTATTTTCAGTCACGTTCTTTGAAAATGTTTAACCTTTGCTGCATCTGCAGTTTTCACTCCCTTCAAGGAGCTGCCTGAAAGACAAACAATAACATTAGCCCCACCCCCCACTCAAGTTTACAGATAAAGCCTCTGACCAGGGACACTCTTACTAAAGCAGTGATAAGAAGACACTTTAATAAGAGAGTCACCCCAACAGCCAACCAGCTCATCATCCTGGGCGACACCATTGCTGTTTCGCACAACTTTATTCAAACAGCTGCTAAGAGCTGGCTGGATATTGGCTCCCATTTTCACAAAAGGTTGATGTGTTATTTCAGAGTACATTTACACTTTTAAACTTGCATATTTTCTTACATATTTTATTCTTTTAATTTTTAAAAATTTAGTGACTTTTTTTGTTGGTTGTTTGAATTCCTGACACTGGGGTTTTACGGTTACTAAAATTTTGTAAATTTCCCATACCTTCTCAAGCCTTTCCATTTCTTTCTGAGCAGCAGGACAAGTAGATGCAGCATCCAAAGTTATAACATACATCATGATTTTGTTGGCCTTCGTTTGGCCAGCATGGTTGGCACAACGCCTTTACAGTGCGAGCGATCAAGACCAGGGTTCGGATCATTTGCTCTCTGTAAGGAGTTTATACATTCTCCCCGTGTCTCCATGGGTTTTCCCCCTCCCATTGTTCAAAATTTACTGAGAGTCTAGGTTAATTGCGTGTAATTGGGCAGTGTGGGCTCCTGGAGTGAAATGGCCTGTTACCATGCAGTGCGTCTAAATTTTATACATTTAGATTTAAGGTCCTTGTAAAAATCTTGATCCTTTTTTAATCATTTTGATGACTGGCACTGTAATTTGGGCTTTCAGAAAGCTCTTGCTAATAAGGCAATTGAAGCTTGTGCAACTGAAGAAAGAATATTGATGTGGTAAGAAATTGAGAGATTTTGAGAAGGAAGGTTGGTGGGAATGATAATGGTTGGAAGTACAAGTGGTTCTGCTTTTTGGAATCTGCACTGGAGCCACAAATATTCAGCCTATTTTTAAATATCCTACTTAATGGAATAGAATGTTATGTCCCTAGTTTGCTGATTATATAAAGATAGATGATGTTGACGGCAAGGAGAACATTTATATTTTTAAAAACTAGAATTAGTAAGTGGGAATTGATATGGGGCAAGTATAATGTTATCCAGATTAGACAGAACAAAATACGATAAAACAGTCTGAAAAATGAGACCAGAGAGATGGTAGGTCCATACACATTACTGAAATATCATGAATAAGGGCATAAAAGAACAAGTAAGGGCTTTGTAAAGTTAGACATGCAACATGGTAATGGGCCCTTCCAGCCCATGAGCCCATACCTTGCAACCCCTGTACATTTTGAAGGTTGGGAGGAAGCTGGAACTGGGAGAAAGTACATTCAGCACCAGATTGAAGCCACCTCACTGGTGCTAGCCGTGGTAGTTCCTGTAATGTGAGTACTGAAGAACAAAGACTGGAATATAAGGAGGTTCATGGATAAAGTGGTATGGCAAAAGTATACCAGACCACTCATTCAGGGCTTGGAATAAAAATGCCAGGTATGTATTCAAACTGCATATTGATACATTGGAATTTAAAATAGTATCTTATCAGGAGAATGACAACTAAACCAAATGATGGTGATATGCTGTAGTATTTCCAAAGCAGTTACAGGTGGGTAATTACTGGCCTTGTCTGTTAAACCCGATCCCAAAGAACAGACAAAATGTAAAGGCATGTCAAAAATCATAGAGTCCTTGTTAGAGTGTGCCCATGGTTCTGTGAGTAGTTATAGACACTCTATCTTAGGGAAACAGTAGAGAAAGTGCAGTTCAGAATGAAACCTAGAGTCAAAGACTTTTTGAAAGGGAAATTCATTTTATTCCCTGGAGTTCAGGTGGTTAAGGGATGATTCAATCTGATTTCTCGATTGGTAAATAATCTCTTTGGGCGACAGAATCTATAAGTGAGAGTTGGCCCCTTCATGGTCAAGTTGGACAGGAGAGTATAAATTAGATTTGTTCTGCTTCAAGTCAATTATATTGGATGGACAGTTAATTTGAAATCAGTTTGATAGGTTGTTGATTTTGAAGAGAAGGTGGTCATGTTGAGTTGGGTCTTATCAGCCTTGTTCTTGTTGAATGCTCGAAGAGTCAGGTGAATAACCTGGCTTGTGATTTAAGACCAATATCCGTGGGAGGGCTGGGTTATAGAAGCAGCACCTGGTGGCATCAATGGCTCTGCAATGATGGTGTGACATTTCTTGCCCATTCATAATTTTCATTTAGGTGATAATGATGGGCTTTAAAGAAGTTGGGAGGTTCAGTTTACATATGATACTCTGTGTCTTTGTGTAGGTTAACAGTTGTTAATGCAATCCTGATCTCTGTATCGGACTTGTCAGCCACAAACGAGCCTGCAGCTGACGTGGACTTTTTACCCCCTCCATAAATCTTCGTCCGCGAAGCCAAGCCAAAGATCTCTGTATTATTGTTATGTTTATTAATCTGAAACTTAATAAAAAGAGTGATAATGAAAGTGTTTCTTCAAGTGGTTCAATCAATGGTCCAAAGCATCCGAATTAAGTTGTTCTGGGAATTGTAACAATTACCCCCCACCCCCGCAAAGATGAAGCAATATGTTCAGTCAGAATGATGTGTGACTTGCAGGCGAAGCTCCAGGGGTGGTCGTGATCCTGCGTGCCTTTTGTCCTTGTCTTTTTAAATATGGGGATTCACTGGCTTTCTTCCCCCCCACCCCCCCCCCCTCAACTCCAGTTTAAATTCCATACAGAATACTTTGGAGGTCTAAGAACCAATGGTATTGAAGTCTTGGTGATTTGCTGCAAGCCTCACTGTGGTCCTGGTGCACAGGCAGATTGCTCTGATCTAGATGGTATCCAGCTGCTTGATAAGTATCATGACCCCTCGTTGGCACATGGAGAATTCCATTACACCCCTGTGAGTGGTGGAATGAGGAAATGAGTAATTTTCTCTTGAACATCTGGCCTCTGAACAGGTTTTGTAGCTGTAGCATTGCAAGGCTATTCCAGTTGTGCTTGTGATCAATTAAAAATTTTTAAAAATCTAGACATTCAGTAACAGGCCCTTTTGGTCCACAAGCTAGTGCCACCCAATTAACCTTCAACCCCTGATACATTTTGAACAGTGCAAGGAAACTGAAGGCCCCAGAGAAAACCCATGCAGACATGGGGAGAACATACAAACTCCTTACAGACAGCGCGGGATTTGAACCCCGGTCCTGATCGCTGGCTCTGTAGCAGTGTTGCATTAACGGGTACACTAACTGTGCCGCCCAGTGATGACCTCAAGATTGTTCCTGAATCAGGTGAGGTTAATGTCATGGGATGACAAGAAGTGACAGCTAAGAATTCCTCTTGCTACAGATGGTCATTCTGTTCTCTTGCTTGATCTGTCCCCCTCCCTCTGTCTTGAGCTCTGCCAAAATTATTTTCAAAGTAATATTTCTGGTAGTTTACTAGATGCAAAACTTTGTTGTTGTGGTCATCTGAATATAGTTTCTAATCTGTAATTTCTAAATTAAAATGTTAATGAATGCCAGTTAAATGTGTCTTTAAGTGATTTTGTTTCTTCTCAATATTTCTTCATTATTAACATTTTTCTGTTGGGAGAGCTGTCAGAGGCCAACAGGCAGTTTGATAAGTTTTTCAGTAATCTTTCAAGGGATGTGGCCTTTGCAAGCAGAGCCAGCATTTACTTGCTCATCCCTGACTGCCATTGAGAAGGTGGTGGGAAGCTGCTTTCTTGAACTGCTGCATGGAGTACCTACAATGCCTTTAGGAAGGGAATTACAGGCTTTTGATCCAGCGACGATGCAGAAATGGCAGTATATTTCTAAGTTGGGAGGGTGTGTGGGTTGGTGTGCAGCATCTTTTCATTTGCTTTCCCATATCTGTCTAGCTCAGTGGTTCTCAACCTTTTTCTTTCCACTCACATCCCACTTTAAGTAATCCCTCTGCCATTGGTGCTCTGTGATTAATAAGGGATGGCTTAAGGTTGGATGTGGGTGAGAAGGGAAGTTTGAGAATCTCTGCTCTAGACTCAATTGTTACTGAAATATTTGGCTTGAAAAAAATTGCCATTGGCCCATTTCCTTTGGAGTCATGAAACCGTGAACATAACCAGCCAATTAGATACGAATAAAACAGTGGTTTTCAAACTTTTTCTTTCTACCCATCTTAAGCAATCCCTTATAATCACAGAGCACCGATGCCATAGGGATTACTTAAAGTGGTATGTGGGTGGAAAGAAAAAGATTGAGAATCACTGGTCTAGCTGCTAGATATGGTGGGTCTGGAAGCTGCTGCCCAAGGAGTCTTGGTTCACTGCTGCATTGCATCCTGTAGATGGTACAGACTGCTGCTTGTGTGCATCAGTGGTGGAGTACGTGAATGGTGGTTGATGGGGTGACTATCAAACAGCTGGCTGATGTGTCCTGTGTGGCATCGAGATTTTTAAAGTGTTGTTGAAACAGCACTCATTCAGACAAGTGGAGAGTATTCCATCGCACTCCAGAGTTGACCTATTTGAGTAGGCTTTGGGGAGTCAGGAGGTGAACTATTCATTGCAGGATACCAAGCCTCTGACCTCTTCTTGTCTCCACATTAAGTATACAGCTATATGAAATAAATACAAATGTTCCTGGTAGATAGTAATTCCTATCTGAAACTGACCAATCACAATTTGAGTTTTGAACCTTCTGACATTAAGTATGTCTATTTTTACCTCTGAACATTTGGACTCACCCTTTACCTCAGCTCATCACTTGCTGACTTCCTTATTAATCTTGGACTCTCTCTGCACTCAGCTAGTTTCGCAGCTTTAGGGAGAACCGGGAGTGATAGTGTAAAAATCCCTGCCTTCCAAGAAGAAAGTATTTTTTAAAACAAATCAACTCTTAGAAGGGTGGTGGAAACCTGGTTCTCCCTCCAACCGATAATAATTTGTACTTGGCTAGTTCACATTCATGTTATAATTTACTTGTAGAAGAGAACAAGTTGATGGTCTAATTTATGCCATCTTCCAGATCAATGTCATTTCCCTCATCTATTTCCCCTAACGCCCTTTGATCACTTACATTAAGGATAATTTGCAGCAACCAATTGAACTTAACCAGGTCAGCCCTGAGATTTTGGAGAAAACTGGAGTACCCAAGGGAAATGCATAATCTCCACCCACAGAGGACCCAAGGCCATAAGTGAGTGGCTTGTGAAGAAACATGGCTACATGCAGCAGTGTATAACATCTAGATCCTTAATTTTTTTGAATCTGAGATTGAGAAATTCTTGGTAAAGGATGATGTTGAGGGACATGGGGAGGAAAGGAAGATGTACTTTTAGTCATGGATCAATGATATATGCCACCATTAATGTCAAAACTGCCTCAGCTTCACAAGATACAAAAGTGGAACTCGGCTAATCGGCCTGTCAGGTGTGCTCTGCATTTTAATCATGAGCTGATCCTTATCACAACCTCACTCCCTGGCCTTCTCCCCATAACCCTTGAAGCCCTGACTAATCAAATACTTGTCAATTTCTGTCTTAACCCAACTACCTCGCTTCCACTGCCGCCTGTAGCAACAAATTCCATGGACTCATGACCCTCTAGCTAAAGAAATTTCTTTACATTTCTGTTTTAAATTAACACCCTTTTATCCTGAAATTGTGGCCTCTAGTCCTAAGACTCCCCTACAATGGGAGACAACTTTGTCACATCTACTCGTCCAGGCCTGTCAGCATTTGAAATGACTTTTTGAGGTCCCCACTCATCCTTTTGTACAGTTCAAGAGCCATCAAATGTTCCTCATATGCTAACCCTTTCATTCCTGGTATCATTCTAGTAAATATTTGAACCCTCTCCAATGCTAGCACATCCTTTCTCAAATAAGGTGCCCAAACTGCACTCGAACAAGTGAGGTCTCACCAGCGGCCTATAGAATCTCAACATTGTATCCCTGCTCTTGTATGCTATTTCTTTTGAAATGAATGCCAACATTGCATTTGCTTTCTTCACTACCAACTCAACCTTTAGGGTATCCTGCACGAGAACTCCTAAGTCCCTTTGCACCTCTGAATTTTTAATATTTTCCTCATTGAAATAATAGTCTATCAATCTATTTTTTGTACCAAAGTGTATGACCGTACACTTCCCATTTCTTTGCCCATTCTTCTAATCTAGCCAAGTCTCTCTGCAGACTTTCTGTGTCCTCAGCACCACCAGCTCTATGGCGTATTTTGGTGTCATAAGCAAATTTAGCCACAAAGCCATCTATTCCATTATCCAAATCATTTATATATAATGTGAAAAGAAGCAGCCCCCAACACTGACCCCTGCAGAATATCACTGGTAACAGGCAATCAACCCAAATAGGATTCCCCTTATTTCCGTTTCCTGCCTGTTCACTGAAGTTAACAACCCATGCTAGTAACCTCTCTGTAATTCCATAAGCTTGCATCTTATTAAGCAGCCTCGTATGTGGCCTTTTGAAAGTCTAACTACTTCTCCCCTGTATGTCCTGTTTGTTATCTCCTCAAAAAATTGTAGTAGGTTTGTCAAGCATGATTTTCCTTTAAGGAAGCCATGCTGACTTGGACCTATCTTGTGATGCTCCTCTAGGTACTCCATAACCTCATGTTTGACAATTGATTCCAACCACAGACATCAGACTAATAGATCTATGATTTCCTTTCTGCTGTCTCCTTCCCTTTAACAGTGGACTGACATTTGTGATTCTCCAGCCCTCTGGAACCATGCCAGAATCCAATGATTCCTGGAAGGTGATTACCAATGCCTCCACAATCTCTTCAGAACTCGTGGTTGCATTCCATCTTGTTTGGTAAACTTAGCTACCCTAAATTATTTTGCTTCCCAAGTACCTTCTCTCTCGTGATCTTGACAGGACTCACTTCACTTCCCAGAGACCTTTCAGCATCCAGTAAGCTACTAATAACTTGCACCATAAAGACTGATTCAAAATATTCATTCAGTTCCTCTGCCATCTCCTTGTCTCCCACTATATCATCATTTCCTAATGGTCCTATGTCTACTCTGCTCTCTTTTGCTCTTTATATACTTTAAAAAAAAGCTTTGAATCCTCTGATATTTGCTAACCTTTCATAATTTATTTTGCTTCGTAATCACCTTCTTAGTTGCCTTCTCTGTTTTTAAGTGTCCCAGTCCTCCATCTTTCCACTAATTTTTGCTTCCTGTATGCCCTCTTTTTTGCTTTAACTGTCTCATTTTCCCATTCGCAACTTTCTTTCCTTTTGGTATGTGCCTGTCCTGCATACTCATTTCTCGCAAAAACTCCAGCCATTGCTGATCCATCTTCCCCATTAATGTGCTCTTGCAATTGACTTTGGCCAGATCTTCTGTCATGTGACTGTAATTTCCTTTACTCCGCTGAAATATCAACATGTTGGACTTGAGCCTCTCTTCAAATTTCACAGTGAACTCGAACATTTTTGTGATCACTGCTTCTCAATGGTCCCTTTACCTTAAGCTCTCTAATCGCCCAATCCAAAACAACCAATTCCTTGGTGGGTTCATCAAGAAGCTGCTCAAAAAAAAAACATCCAATAGGCATTCCACAAACTCTCTCTTGGAATTCCGTACTGACCAGATTTTCCCAATCTACTCTACTTTCTTAAAATCCTCCATGATTATCGTAACATTATCCTTCTGACATGCCTTTTTTATTTCCTGTTGTATTTTGTTGTCCATATCCTGACTGCTGTTTGGAAGCCTGTATATAACTGCCATTAGGGTCCTTTTACCTTTACCATTCCTTAATTCAACCCATAAGGACTCTACGTCTTCTGATTCTATGTCACTTCTTTCCAACGATTTGATATTGTTATTTACCAGCCACTTCCTCTACCTCCCTGCCTATCCTTGTGAGATTCTGTGTATCCTTGGACATTTCACTCCCAATGGCAATTATCCTTTAGCCATGACTCAGTCTCAATAATGGCCACAACATCGTACCCTCCAATCTGTAACTACAGCAAGATAATCTGCCTTGTTTCTAATGCTGCGTGCATTTCAGTAGAACAACTTTAGACTGGTTTTTGAATGTACTGTGTCTCTGTCGCCCCTCCGGTTGCAATTTTGTCCCATCACCTGCTTGTCATTCTTGCTGCACACTATCCTTGGTTTATTTCTGTTTTGCGTTACATCAGCTTTGATACTCTGGTTCCCACCTCCCTACAAAATCCATTTAAATCTTCCTTAACAGCCATTTTATACCTGCCTGCCAGGATATTGGACTTTTTCGAGTTCAGGTCGATTTCAAACATTTACCCAAGAGAGATCCCAGTGACCCAAGAATCTAAAGCCCTGCCCTCTACACCAGTTTCTCAGCCACACATTTATCTGCCTAATCTCGCTATTTTTGCCCTCGCTAGCACGAGGCACAGACAGTAATCCTGAGATTACCATGCTGGAGGTCCTGCTTCTCAGCTTCCTTCCTAATTCCTTGTATTCCCCCTTCAGGACATCAATACTTATCTTTCCTGTCATTGGTTACCAACATGTATCAAGACATCTTTCTCATTTCCTCTGTCTCCTCGGAATGTTTTGGATCCAATCGGAGACAGCCCGGCACCTGGGAGGCAACACACCATCTGGGTGTCTTCATCAAACCCTCAGAATTTCTTTTCCATCCTCTTCACTGTAGAATTACCGATCACAAATTCATACTTCCTCACCTTTTGCGTCACAGTGCCAGACTCCTTGCCAGAGACCTGGTCACCATGGTTGTCTTCTGTCAGGCCGTCCTCAGCAATATTATCCAGGATGGTATAGAGTACTGGTTGCTGAGGGGATGGCCACAGAGGTGCTCTCTACTAACTCCCTGTAGCTCCTGTCTATTATCTCTTCATTCTACCTGATGAGCAGTAGGCCATCAAGCCATAGCTCCAGTTCTTTAACACAATCCTTAAGGAGCTGCATCTTGGTGCATCTGGTGCAGATGTAGGCATCGGGTTGGCATAGAGTTTCCCAGGGACCCCACATCCAACACTCGCCATAGAGCACTAGCCCTAGAAACATATTGCCTAGTCTAAACAGTTTAATAGAAAATACATAATTCACTTACCCACACTATAACCCTTGCTTCTTACCTGTTCTTGTCAAAGCCTTACCACTCTGACTCAGACCACTCCAACGATTATTGTGTCGCTACACAGATCCTCACTTTTAACTTATTGCTGTGGCCTCGCCCCTTTTTAAATTCTAACTGCTCCTCAGGTCACTTGACCTCTCTTCCTCCAATCAGCTGCTTCTTCTCATCCAAGATGGCAGAAGATCTGTTCCTGTGTCCTTTGTTCCAAAACATTTAGCTGCCAGCTCGCTCATGAATTTGGATAAAGCCTGAGCTCCAGATGCAGTTTCCTTGAACCACATTTGATTTTTTTTTGGTCACTGTATGGGGGAAAGGTGGAAATAGCCAACTGGAGAGATTAATCTCAAATTCCAGATCACGGTTTAATTCTTTTGGGAAGTGACATGACCTTTGGCATTCGCCGGTGGTGGAGGGGGGTGTGAACAAAATCACAAGATGTGAAACTGCATGTCAATGAATTTCACAACAGGTTGGTACTGAAAGAGAGAACTTTTGGAACATGAGCTTTTGAAAAGCAGATGCTTTCATTTCTGAGTTGGAAGTTCCTGATCACAGATGGTGTTTGTAGGAGAACCTTTATTGGCAGGAAGGCAGAACTTAGAGTTATGGAACTGTTGCAGTTATTGAAATAATATTTTTGCAAATGGAGACAAGAAAGTTGCTTGCTTTGGGCAGTGAGGAAAATTACTACCATATTGGAGCATGTCTCTGGATTCATGGAATTCTTGGATTTTTGAAAGATGTAAATAATCAGCATGTCCTCCACAAAAACTTAAAGAACTTTTCAACTCTGAGAACAGAAAGGACTTGCTATTTGTCGCGGACACTTTTCTGGCTCTTTGGTTTGCTGTCAGCCAGTAAGAATTTAAGTGTGTGAAACTGCAATGTCTGGCTTTTGAAAGATTGAGTTGTTTCAGTCGAATGATGAGATGTTGACCCTTATTAGTCAGTGATATGGGGCACAAATGGCAGCAAACCATGTATGCTTGTCACTCAAACATGCAACAATTATAGATTTGTCCTTTGCAAGTCCTCAAGTTAACTTGAAGTGCTTCCTATTTTGGACTGGGAAAATAACATCAAGTAGGCTGGCAATTGTTACAGGATGGTTGCAGCATGGAATGAGATTGTTCAGTCTGTTCATCTCTATACTTTTGCATGCAAGATTAATCCATCTGGTCTTGCTCTGCCATCTTCACAGTTCTACAAATTACTTTTTCAGATAATCATCCACCTCACTAGTGTTTGAATCTATCTCCAATGCTACTTGCGCCATTACCACTCAAGCCCTAATCGTCTGATTTAAAAAAAAAAATTCTTTGTAACATTTTGGTTCTTTTTCCATTCACCTTAATTCTGTGACAGCTGGTTCCTGATTTCCCTACCAATTGCTCTCTATGATGTTAAACATCTCTATCCCATGTTCTGACAGCCACACATGATCCCCAGCTTCTCCAGTTTGTCAGTGTATCTCAAGTCTCTCATCCTTGGAATCCCTTTAGTAAATTCCTTCCACACTCTGGCAAAATCATCTTTCTGAAAGTGCAGTGATTACAAGCTTGTGGCTAAACCAGTATTTTATAAAGGTTCATTATGACTTCCTCACAATTTAAAATCTGTGCCTTTTATTTATAAAATGTGCTCCTCGATGCTGTTTTTTCTTTCTTGCCTACCCAGACATTCTCAATGAACTATACACATGTATCGCCAAGATCTCTGTTCTCTTATTTAGAATAGCGACCTTTAGTGTATGTGGCCTCAACAAATTGTTTTGTTGTCATCTATCGGACCATTCCTCCAGCCACTCTGTGATCTTCTTCATCTCTTCTGGCTTTATACAAAGCTAACCACTCTGATCTTCAGGGGAACCAATGTTGTCCCTTACTATCCTTTTGCTCTTAATATACCTGTAGAAACTCTTAGGATTTTACTTCACATTGTCTGCCAAAGCAACCTCTTGACTTCTTTTAGCCTTTCTGATTTAATTCTTGAGGTTTTTCTTGCAGTTTTATACTCCTCATACGTAATTTGCACCATGTTGCCGTTATCTGCTGTATACCTTATTCCAAACCAGATCCCCAATATCCCTCGAAAACCAAGGTTTCCCATGCCTGCTAACCTTGCCTTTAATCCTGATAGGAACATACAAACTCTGTACTCTCAAAATTTCACCTTTGAAGGTCCTCAGCTTACCTCACATATCTTTGCCTGAAAACAACATATCCTGATCCACTCATTCTAGATCCTTTCTCATTTCCTCAAAATTGGCCTTTCTCTAATTTAAAATCTCAACCCGAGGCCCAGACCTGTTCTTCTCCATAATTAACCTGAAATAAATGGCATTATGATCACTGGACCCAAAATATTCCCCAACACGAACTTCTATCTCCCTTCTAATAGGAGATCCACTATTGCACTCACTAATTGGTACCTCTATATTATTGATTCAGAAAACTTTCCTGAACACATTTGATAAAACTCCAATCCATCCAGCCCTTTTATAGTTTGGGAGACCCTGTCAATATGTGGAAAATTAAATTCTCATCCTATCACAACCTTCTGCTTCCTGAAGCCGTCGGCTATCTTTCTACAGATTTGGTCCTCCAATTCTCATTGACTATTGGGCGGTCTATAATACAACCCTATCAGTGTGGACGTATCTTTCCCATCCTTCAGCTCCACCCATATACCCTCAGTAGACGAACCCTTTGATGTGTCCTGCCTGAGCACAGCTGTGATATTTTCCCTGACTGTAGCATCTTCATCTTCAACATTCATTGGAGCGGCTTCATCTCCAACATCGAAGTACTCGATCTGGCAGAGGCCAACAGCATCGAATCCACGCTGCTGAAGATCAAACTGCGCTGGGTAGGTCACGTCTCCAGAATGGAGGACCATCGCCTTCCCAAGATCGTGTTATATAGCGAGCTCTCTACTGGCCACCGAGACAGAGGTGCTCCAAAGAAGAGGTACAAGGACTGCCTAAAGAAATCTCTTGGTGCCTGCCACATTGACCACCACCAGTGGGCTGATATCGCCTCAAACCGTGCATCTTGGCGCCTCACAGTTTGGCGGGCAGCAACCTCCTTTGAAGAAGACCGCAGAGCCCACCTCACTGACAAAGGAGGAAAAACCCAACACCCAACCCCAACCAACCAATTTTCCCTTGCAACCGTGTCTGCCTGTCCCGCATCGGACTTGTCAGCCACCAACGAGCCTGCAGCTGCCGTGGACATTACCCCTCCATAAATCTTCGTCCGCGAAGCCAAGCCAAAGAGAAAGAAAGAGCATCTTAGTATATGTGCCACCTGAACCAAATAATCTGCCTACTTTAATTGCAGCTAACATTTCCATTCCACCTCTCAATTTTTAGCCCATTAAAATCCCAGCCTCATTATGTCCATTTTCTGCAACAACACTGGCTCATTCCATCTCAAAGTTGATGTGATCAGCAGCAGACGAAAAGCTTTTTATTTTACTGCCTCATAATTTCACCTTCTCAGAAATATTCCAATTATTCCACATATCGCCCTTGACTCATCTGCTATGCTGCATACATCTCTTTCTAGACTAAAAACATTGTTTTCTCTTTTCACTGATTCTCTCCATTCTGCTGAGTTTCTCCAGCATTTTCTGTTTTCTCTTTATTTCAACTACATCTTTCTTTGAGACTCCAGTAGTGTGAATTTCCAGGAAAATACTGATATCGAATACTTGTTCAGTACTTCAGATATGCCCACTGCCCTCAGATAACTTCCCTTTTTGTCACAGATTAGCTCACCCATCCTCTTGTTTGTGTGTCAATTTTACTCTTGTATCTTTGGTCTCTCTCCTGGGCAGTTGCCTAAATAGTAGTGAAAATCTCTCCATTTGTAAAGGTCTCCCATCGTTCAATAACAGTGCTGGCTGGCTGTCCACCTTTGATTCCAGTTTACTTGGGAGAGTTCTATTTCCATCTCATTGAAATGTATCCAAAATTAAATTGAGTACTTTCTAATCTTGGAATGATCTTAGTACTTCACATTCTAAACCTTTTCTGCTTCCTTGATGTTTCTCCACTGATACTTGCTCCATTTTCCCAGAATCCAGTTTAAGTTCGTTATCAGTGTTCCTCTGTACCAAAGTGGACACTCATACACAGCACATAATAATTACGTATATATCTGGATATAATTTAAAATAAATGTATGCATACTTATGAATGATTTACATGATTATAGGACACCATTCATTAATCTCACAGCCTGCGGGAAGAAGCTATTTCCCAGTCTGACAGTCCTGATTTTGATGCTTCTGTACCTCCTTCCTGATGGCAGTAGGTCAAAAGTGCTGTGTGTTGTATGGAAAGGGTCCTCAATAATTCCCATTTAAGCAACGCTTCCAGTAAATGTTGTCAATAGAGGAAAAGGAGACTCCAGTGATCCAGTCTAGCAATGCCACTTCCCCCTTTGGCCAGTGTTGTACAAATCAAAAAAATGTTCTCCAGAATACATTTCGGCAACTTCTTGCTCCCCTTGCCCTTGGTTGTTGCATTCCCAGTCCATATTTAGATAGTTGACTCTCATTATCACTGTTAATATCTTTTACACATTTCTGCAGTTTTGCTGCAAATTTCCTCCTTTAATCTTGATCTTTCCAGGGCAGCCCCTCTCTCTCGCTCTACTACAATGTTCTCAGTCAATATTGCCATTCTATTTCCTTTCTTGCCTTCCCTATGTTTCTTGACCCTTTTTTTTAAACCAGGTCTCTATTAAAGGTGCATCATAATCATTACACCGTCAATTAATTACACCTTCATCTCCCCACCTTAGTTTAAACCTAATTTAGACTGTAGTTTCTTCCATTTATCTTTCCTAATCCTGCAATCATTTTGGTTTACCTGGTGTCCAGCTCTGACAGGCCTAGAAAAGCCAACACCCTGTATACTTAGGCTTCAGACATAGTGTGTGTCAGGTCAGTCAAGAATTGAATGCCTACATTTAAAGTGACTGATTAATAAAATAATTTCAGACCTTTACAATGCTTTAAACTCCTTCAAAAAAAATGACACAAATTTGGTTAATTCCAACATGTGTAAATTGCCATGTGGTTGCATTTCTCTTTTTTAAAAAAAAACACACACACACAAATGTAGGAGGTTGCTTTCTACATGTATCAGTCTAAATTTGGTCAAAGTTTAGAATGGTGGGGAGGAGACTTTGCTCCTTTAATGGATTGGTCTACATATTTGAGGAGGTGAGTCTCAAACCTGAGATTTACCATGGATTACCATAACTGTTGGTGCTTTCAACAAGTTGTGGACGACAAATGTAGCAGCAGAAGTTAAGAACTCAAAAAGTGAAACAAGCTAAATGTCCACATGCATTAAACTGATGCGTAATGAGAGCAATAAAATTCCTGACAATGTATTTCATGATGAAGAGTGAAAGAGTAAACATTTGTGAAAAGGTTCACATGCATTAAAAGTTGTGGCAAACTTCAATTATTTAAACTTCTCTTTTATCCAGTCTATTTTTTTCCATCATTGCTGGATCCTTGACTAAAGTTTGGCAGCATTTGGTAGCTTACTAGACTGTAGTCAGGCCCTATGTAAAAGCAATCTGGAAGGTGATGAAGGAAGGTACAGTTGAGACATGTACAGGAAGGTGAATGTGAAACTGACATTAAAGATTATTGGAAAAAACCCATGGTTGTACCTTTATCTTTACTGTATCTTTGCGGAAACTGCCAAAATGTTTGGCCTGGAAGTCAGCCTGAAGAAAACTGAGGTCCTCCATCAGCCAGCTCCCCACCATGACTACCAGCCCCCCCACATCTCCATCGGGCACACAAAACTCAAAACGGTCAACCAGTTTACCTATCTCGGCTGCACCATTTCATCAGATGCAAGGATCGACAATGAGATAGACAACAGACTCGCCAAGGCAAATAGCGCCTTTGGAAGACTACACAAAAGAGTCTGGAAAAACAACCAACTGAAAAACCTCACAAAGATAAGCGTATACAGAGCCGTTGTCATACCCACACTCCTGTTCGGCTCCGAATCATGGGTCCTCTACCGGCACCACCTACGGCTCCTAGAACGCTTCCACCAGCGTTGTCTCCGCTCCATCCTCAACATCCATTGGAGCGCTCACACCCCTAACGTCGAGGTACTCGAGATGGCAGAGGTCGACAGCATCGAGTCCACGCTGCTGAAGATCCAGCTGCGCTGGATGGGTCACGTCTCCAGAATGGAGGACCATCGCCTTCCCAAGATCGTATTATATGGCGAGCTCTCCACTGGCCACCGTGACAGAGGTGCACCAAAGAAAAGGTACAAGGACTGCCTAAAGAAATCTCTTGGTGCCTGCCACATTGACCACCGCCAGTGGGCTGATAACGCCTCAAACCGTGCATCTTGGCGCCTCACAGTTTGGCGGGCAGCAGCCTCCTTTGAAGAAGACCGCAGAGCCCACCTCACTGACAAAAGGCAAAGGAGGAAAAACCCAACACCCAACCCCAACCAACCAATTTTCCCTTGCAACCGCTGCAATCGTGTCTGCCTGTCCCGCATCGGACTGGTCAGCCACAAACGAGCCTGCAGCTGACGTGGACTTTTTACCCCCTCCATAAATCTTCGTCCGCGAAGCCAAGCCAAAGAAGAAAGAAGATAAAGGACACTATTTGACTAGCTGAGTTTCTCCAGCACCGTGTTTTTACTTTAACCACGGTATCTACAGACATTTGTGTTTTACTTATTAAAGGCTATAGATGCTTTACACATTATTGAAAAGGGATGTATAATCCTGGAACATTATTGATTTTAAACCAGTGGTTCTCAACCTTTTTCTTCCAACTCACATACCACTTTAAGGATTTCCTATGCCATAGGTGCTCTGTGCAGTATAAACCACTGGATATTGGGACATGGGTTGAGCAAGTCAGAAGGCAGTTCTCAGAAAGAAGCAAGGACCACAGAGAATTTCAGTAATCTCACGACCAACTAAAATACTAATGTTGATACTGTCAGCTGAGAAAAGACGAAGAAGGAATTCAAAACTGCATTAGATCAGATGACATTAGGAAAATTGGTTGTCATAGCAAATATTTAAAAAATAAAGGAAAATCTTGTGCAAAAATGCTTTCTTCGAAGAGGGCAACTTTTAGTTAAAAATGATTTGGACTGATTAGATTGGAATTAAAAATTGGTGAATAAAACAATAATTGATAAATTTAATATGTGATTATGGTAGAGAATGAAGTTAAATATTGAATGGACAGACAAGAATTTAAAGAATAAAATTGACCAGGAGTAAAAATAGATTAACAGCAACACCAATGAATTAATTGGCAAGTTTAAATAAAATAGCTTGTTGAAGGATAAATGGAGTAATTGGAGACCAAAACCGAGATTCCTGTGAAGGGAGAATTGATAGAATTAATAGAGTTTTTCCCTAGTGAAGACAGTTGAACAAAATGCTAGAAGTGTAAATATAACCAAAAATTGGGTAATTTGGAATAATAAATCTTTGAAAAATGAGCGCCAATGCTGAAAAAAATTTTTAGGGGATCAAGAACATGCAGTATTAATTTGTTAAAAGCAAATGTTTAACTAATGATAGAATTGTTGAATGTATTGGAGAAAGCTAACATGGTGATGCTGATTTGGTGTTTCAATTTTAGAAGGTAATTAATAAAATGCAATGGGATAGCAAAACTGAAGGATAGTGGCATTGTCAAGTGTACCAAATAGAGGTGGAGAGTATCTGAGCAGATCTGAAACCAAATGAGTATCCCATACTGAACCCATACGGGTTCCTATTGCAAACCCATTTGTTTGAAGGAAATGAGATGTTCCAGAGAACAAATCCAGGTATCTAGCATTTCAGTGTGTTTTTACTACAATCATCTGTCTCTCCCTTTTCTCTGTCTCCTTTTACGCAGTCATGATAAATTCTTACCTTGACCCTTATCATATCCAATTAACACAGTCTGAATTCTGAGATTTCCAGCTTCTGGCTCATTCTGGTTATTCCTTGAAGAAGGGCTCAAGCCTGAAATTTCAGCAATATATCTTTGCTTTTTATGGATGCTGAAAAGACCAGCTCAGTTCCTCCAGCATTTTGGTGTGTTTTTACTGCATTCATGGGGTCTGCAGACACTCGTGCTTCACACAAATCCAGATAGGTGGTGGGAGGAGATTCCTGAAATAAATTATCTTCTGCTGAGTGAATGGGATAGTCGTGGCCTAAAGGTTTTCGGATCCTTCTATGGCCTCTCCCCTTCTGTCGTTGTTAACTTTTCCATGCCTGTGAATCTTCCAGAAGCTGCACTGTTGCATTTCTGGCCTATTGCACATTTCCCTTATTGACTTGTATACTTTTCAGTATTCCTACAGTATCCCAAGCATCCTGGAACACTCTTCTCAAATCTCTATTCAACTTTACTCTTTAATACACTATAATCCATCTATTGATCTCACCTGTTCTAAGCTCCATCTGTGGATTTATCGATGAAGGGTTTTTTGAGGCATGTTGCTATGTAATTGAAGTGTTGATCAGTTGTACAGCTGCAGACACAACTCCAGCTTATTGTAATGGCACCTACTATCTTTTCCTTGCCAGGGGTAATTAGCAATCACCGGGTGCACCACACAAAGGACACCCCTGATCTGAAGCAGGCCCGTGGGAGAACTGCCGAGGACACTCGTTTCTACCCCATCAATGTGGCCCAGCCCTTCCAGTTCACCCGTAAGTTGCAGTCTTGCTGTCTTTTACTTTTGAACAAACTCTTTAAAAGTTGAATTGTAGAAGTTTCTACTATTTTGTGATAGGGAGTTCAAAGGCTTGTGTTAAAGAAACCACACAATTGGCTGGAGGACAACATTGTAAATGACTTCTGAGTTCTTGAGTCTTACCGTGGTACTGTTTGTAAAAGTGCTAAAGGTTCCCTGAATCATGGCTCCTTTGTGCTGACTTATCAGGTAGGGTGCCATGTTATGCGTAGCAGTCAGTGCAACATTGTTACAGCACCAGTGACCTGAGTTTGAATCTACCGCTGTCTTAGATGATTTTGCACGTTCTTCCCCTGAATTGGTGTAAATGAGCGGCATGGGCTTTATCGAAATTTTAAAAATTGCTGAAGCTGCTTCCTCTTACTGGAGCTTGGACAGTTAAAGTGCTAACTCTCTATATTTCGTGAAGATACAGAACCTCACTTGGTTACAGGAGGGTTTAATTTTTAGTCCAATTCCTTTTTGATAGCCTGCGCCTTGCTCCCAACTGGAACTGACTCTGTCCAGGTTGCCCTCCTGTTGGAATGGGCTCTGAGCAAAAGTAACAGCTCTCCTCTTTATTATTAGTGGCATATCTGTTCCCATCACTCTAGCTTCCCAATCAGCCTTGACCAACTTCAACTTGCCTTGCGTCCAAAACCCTCTTAAACCTATGTCAAGCTCCACCTTCAGTGCTGTAGTTCTCTGGAGACTCATCTCTACACTTTAATATTTTGGCCTCAGCCCGCTGCCTACTTCCTGTCTAATAGACTGCAATCAGTGAAGATGGGCAGCAGCAGCATCTTCTCCGTGACTGCATTCAACACCAGCACCCTGTAAGAATGAGTACACTGGCCCGTACTATATTTTCTCTATACCTTCAGTTGTACAACCAAATACCACTTCAAATCCATTTTTAAGTTCACTGAAAGTTGATAAATATCAATTAATGATAGGAGAGATTTGGCCTCCTGGTTTGGTGCCAAGATAACAACCTCTCTCTCTCAATGTCAGTGAGACAAAATAGATGATCGTAGACTTTATGGGAGGGGTCGTGAGGTAGAGCTCACCCCTTGTGAGATAGTAGACAGCTTCAAGTAAACATCTCCATCGATCTGACCTGGACCAACTATTGTCAATGCAATGGTCAAAAAGGCACCCCAACTTCTCTATTTTCTTGGAAGACCACTTTTGGCATGTTCCTTAATAACTTCTACAGGTGCACCATTAAAAGCAGTTGCTGGAATGTGGAGCAACAAACAATCTGCTGGAAGGAGTCAACAAGTCAAGCAGGGGTGACCCTTCATCAGGACTGCATGTGCAGAGGAGAGACCTTTTGTAACAAGGGCAGGGTTCACCAATTTTCCCCCTCTGGCCCCCTTCCACCCTGTCCACATTATACTAGCATTCTCTCCTCTGCATTCAGTCCTGATGAATGTTCCCAGCCCAAAGTTTTTCCCACTGATGGCGCTTGATCAGCGGAGTTCCTCCAGCAGATTTTTATATCCTAGCTGGTTCAATCACAGGGTTGCAAGGGAGCAGCTCTTCCAAAGATCAGACAAAGCTGGACAAGATGGTGAATGCAGCTCAGAACATCACACAAACCCTCCCTCCCCTCCACGGACATCTTCTGCCGAGGAAATGCAATCCACCCCCCGGCCATGCTTTCTTCTCCATACTCCCACGAGGGAGAAAGTTCAAGGGTGTGAAACCAGCAGATTTAGAGTTAGTTTTGTCCCTGCAGCCATCAGGCTCCTGAATGAACGTTGCAACAATGATCATCTGCCTTTACTATTTTTTTCAATGTAAGACTATAATTGTGCTCCTGTACTTTGTATAGCAATATGCATGTTAGAGTTGACTTGCTGCAACAACCCCTTCACATTATTACCAGGTACAAACAGACAATAAACTTGAATGAATAGTAACTCAAATGTTACCAAATTCCTTTGTAGATGTAACAGAATAGCTGCTTGTCATGGTTAACCTGCATGATACAATAATACATCAGCGTGGCCCATTTCAGAGCCGTGAGGTGTTTTAAATCGTGGTAGGATCAACTTTGTTTTCTCCATTTAAAGCACCACTGAACCCAAGGATATAAAACTTGTGCTAACTGGCTGTCGAAGCAGAGCATGAGTGGCTGCATGCTTCATTCAGCTGATGATTTGGAATTCCTCAATACATGAAGGTGAAACAAACTGCAAGAGTATCAGGAGAAAGCAATGCTCTGTGATTCAGGGGATGCTCTTCAGGGAACACAAGAGATAGTAGATACTGGAATCTAAAGAAAAAAATAAACTGCTGGAAGAAATCTGTGGGTCGAGCAGCACCCATGGGGTGGGGGGGAGGGAAGGAGGAGAAATGGTCAATGTTTTGGGTCAAGAGTCTTGGATTTGAGAGGGAAGATAGCTTGTATAAAGAGAAGGGGGAGGGTGAGTGGGTAAGCAAGGAGCCAGTGGGTGATGGGCGAGTTGAGGTGACGTGAAAGATTGTGGATGGACAAGTTGGTGCGGTAGTGGAGAATCCAGCATCTTGGAACTGGAGACAGGAACCTTGCAGACAGCAAACATACTTTGCAAGTTGGCCATCTGGTATGCTACTTGTCTTGTGGCCGAGAGCATTTGGAAGAGCCATTTTCCCTCTTTTAACTTTTACATTGACTGGCTGTAATTGCTGGTGAAACTGGTGTTTATTGCCCCCCCCCCCCCGCCCACCACATTAGCATTAAAGGGTGTGGTTAGCTCAGCCATTTGAAGTGCCATGTGATGTACCCTACAGTTTCCTTTACCTGCACATCTGATATGGTTCCCTCTGCCCCAACACGCACAAGGACTGGATTCCCCACTAAAGTCAAAGGTTACTCTTTATTGTCATAATAATACATTAAAAATATAATATACATGATGTACTTCAACTTTTGTGTGCTGTAAGGCAAAGAGTCATCATGAGCATCACTTGGTGCCCCTTGTAGTAAGAGAAGGGAAAGAGTGTCCCTTCAGAGACCCTGAGTGGTCCCGCAGCTACACACATTCAAGTTCAAACCATTGGCAATCCAAGTTACATATTCAAACCTCTGATGCGATCAGGAAGCCTTCAGCACCCAAAGTTCTTCAGGAACTCTTTTTGCCCCCAACACCCTCTCGAATCCCGGTTCCGATACCTGGTTCCCATCAGCCAGTCTCCCATAACCCACAGCCTGTGTGAATCCTTTAACCACAAGCTATTCGCGGACTGTGTGGGTCTTTCAGCCTCTGACCACCCCCCACCCCCCCCCCCCCCCCCCCCACACCGCTGATCTGCTGTCTTGGTCATATAGGGTCATCTCCTATGCTTCTCCTATTCAATGTGGGGGCATGTGTTCTTCCTGTTTCTGGTGCCCTGCACTGGTCCACTGTTCCCCAGGAGTCCGCAACCCCTCGTCCAGTACAGGGACTGCCATCTTGTGCATGGGCTCTGTAGTTGAAGGATTTTAAAAAAGCCATTGGCTCCTTTAATAGGCCGTTTAAAGCCTGCTACAGCAATGCTGCTTTTTTTTTTAAAGCCATCGCATTCCAATATATCCTCCACCATTTCCGCGTCCTACTACGTGATTCCATCACCAGACACATCTTCCCCCACTCCCTTCTCCACTCCTTCTTGCCTACCAATTGTCCCCTTGGGACCAACTGCTGTGACCGCAGGAAATGCTCCATTTGCGCCCACACCTCCTCCTTCACCACCATTCAGGGCCCCAAACAGCCCTTCCAGGTGAAGAAACGCTTCACTTGTGAATTTGCAGAGGTCATCTACTGCATCCGGTGCTCCCGTTATGGTTTTTATATCGCAGAAACTGAGTGAAGACTGGGAGATCGCTTCATTCAGCATCTTGGCTCTTTCTGCCATAATATTGGGCATCTTCCAGTGGCAACCCATTTCAATTCACTGCTGCAATCTTACACCGACATGTCCATCCACTGTCTCATGTACAGCCAGACTGAGACCACCCGCAAGTTGGAGAAACACACCTCATATTCTGTCTCGGCACCCTGCAACCAGATGGCATTAACATCGACTTCTCTGGTTTCTGTTAGCCCTCCCATCTCTCCCCTTCCCCTATCCCTTTTTCTCCTTTCCTCTGTCTCTCTTCCTCCAGCACTGCAGTTATGGAGCCACACCCCTCTCCCGAACAATTCTCATCGCTCCTGTCCTCCTATCCATGTCCAATTATCATTTGCCTGTTAGCTTATGCTCCTCCTCATTCTGCCCTTTCTTCCCTTCTCCCCCAGCCTTTAGTTTAGGAATCTGCCTGTTCTTTGCTTATACCTTGAAGAAGGGCTCAGGCCCAAAACATTGGGCCTGAGCCCTTCTTTACCTCTTATGGATGCTATGTATGGGACCTGCAGAATTCCTTCAGCATTTTTGTGTTTTTACAACAAAATTAGAGTCTGCAGACTTTCATGTTTCACTACCCTATACTTCCTTGCATTAGGTTACAATGCAGAATTCCTGCTGACTGGTGGCCTTGTTTCTTGCATAAACAGCAGTTTATGGACCTCCTGCTGCGAATGATGTGGAAGCATTGAACAAGCTTCATGGGGCCATCTATGAAGCTGGGCAATTCGCCCTGGTGCCTATGTGATTTTTGCTGGAGGCCAATCATGCCAGCTTCAATCACATCAACAGTCCTACTGAAGTTTGAACGTGTTCACTCTGTGACCAGGGGAGAGAATATCTTGGATCTGGTCTACACAAATGTATCTGGAGCATACAAGGCTGTTGCCTGCCCCCACCTTGGATGCTCGCACTATGTATCTATCCAGTTTACAGCCGATTGGTAAAACATGTCAACCAGTTCACAGGGGGATCAGGACCTAGCCAGAGGAACCCATAGCAGTGGTGTAGGACTGCTTCAAAACTGGACTGGAGAGCATTCAGGAAGACAGCCACTTACAGCAACCACATCGACAAGTGTATGGGTACATGAGACAGTGGATGGACATGTCGGTGTAAGATGCATAAGCAAATGTATTGAGGATGATCAAATGGTACACAGCCAAGACAAATCAAAAATGGCTAGAGGCAGGGGCTCGTGCATTACTCTAAGCTCCGTGACGCTGCTTTCAGGTTGGGAGACAAGATAGCATTAAGATCAACAAGGGCTGAACTCTCCAATTCAATTAGGAAGACAAAGCGTGGGTATGCGCTGAGAATCCATGTGACACCAACAACATGAGACGCATGCAGCAGGGTATTCAAACCATAACTGATTACAAGTTGACCTTGTGGGTCAGCAACAATGATGCCTCCCTTCCTGATGGGTTCACTACCTTCCATGAACACTTTGATGAGGAAAAACAAGGTGACACAAAAGAAAGCCTTCTCCCACTGAAGAACAGGCAATCTACATAGCCGCAGCTGAGGTGAGGAATGGCCTATCCAAGGCGAATCCACACAAAGCAACAGGCTCAGATAACCTACCTGGTTAGTTGCTGAAAGACTCTGCAGCCCAGCTGACAGAGGTCATAATAGAGGTTTCAAGGCACCCACCATCATCCCAGTGCTCATGAAAGCAATATTAACCGATCTGAATGCAGTGGCGTTGTGAGCAGCTGGTGATGAAACCTATCAAAGCACATCTTCCAGCACCATTGAACCCATTCCAGTTTACCTACCATCCAAACCGGTCCACAGATGGTTCAATGGCCTTGACCCTCCACTCTGACCCACCTAGAGAACAGTTCCTCATGCGCCAGGCTGTTGTGCATTGTCTTCAGCTTGGCATTCAACACAGTTTTACTTCAGAGCCTGGTGAATAAACTGTCCTCACTCAAACACCCTTTCTGCAACTGGATTCTGGACACCTTGATGGAAAGACCATGGCCTGTCCAGGTCGGTAGCAAAACCCAAAGTCCCATCACGGTGAGCACAGGCGCACCTCAGGGGTGTGTGCTCCGCCCACAACTGTTTGCGCTGCTGACTCAACTCCAACAGAATCATCAAATTTGCGGATGATACAACAGTAGTAAACCTCATCAGCAACAATGCTGAATCACATTACAGAGATGAGGTTGGAAGACTCATAAAATGGTGTGAGAACGACAACTTGTGTCTCAACGTGAACAAGATGATTGTGGTCTTCAGGAGGAGGAAGGTCTTGGCTACATCAACAGGTCTGACATTGAGAGAATCGAAAGTTCATAGATCGGATGGCCTGTGCTGGACTCCTCATTAGTCAAGAAGACACAGCAATGCCCACACTTTCTGGAGTAGGTCAAGGCTACCGGCCCCCATCTTGACAACCTATTACAGGAGCACAATTGAGAGAGTCCTGTCTGGCTGCTTCAATGTGTGGGATGGTAGCTGCAAAGCACCCGACCAGAAGTCACTACAGAGGATCATCAAAACAGCCGAAAGGATCACTGGGGTCTCCCTTTCCTCTCTGAACTAAATTTACTAGGAGTGTTGACTAAATCAGGTTCAAGGAATTATGTAAGAAGACCCTTTCCAACCAGTGCACAGTGTCTTCCACCCACTACCATCAAGAAGATGATAGAGGAGCATCAAAATCCGAACTGCTAGGGTGAGGAATAGATTCTTCCTGCAGGTTGTGAGACTGATGAACGGTATCCTAATTTAAAAAAAATCTTGTAGCACATTGTAAAATTGTACTGTTTAATTATACTGTTTAATTATAAAATATCAATAAAAATATTTTAAAAAGAAATAACAGGATCCTGTAACTGTGTAAACATCCCAAATATTTATATAACATTTATTTTGATTATTTCTGTGATCATTCTGTACTGTGTTATGTTTTGTGCATGTACATGGTCTGGAAAGGCACTGTTTTATTGGGTTGTAAATGTACAATCAGAAGATTTTGAACTTCTTGCAGGCAAATGCCCAACAGGCTGGCATCACTTTGAGAGGACAGCGAGCTGCTACCGGGTGTATTTGAACAGTGAGGACTATTGGGATGCTGTCCAGACATGTCAACAAGTGAATGGATCATTAGCCACATTCACTACTGACCAGGAGCTGCGGTTCATTCTAGCTGAAGAATGGGACCTAGACGAGCGGCCATTGAGTTGCAAGAACCAGCGCAGGTAAGGCAGTGGAAGTGGAGGTATGTTGGAAGAGTGAGGAGAGGAGAAGGTTTGGGAAATAAGTATAAGTGGCGGTAAAGAGAAGATGGGAGGGAAGTTGGCAGAGTAAAGGAGGTGAGAATGGAGCAGGTGCAAGAGAGGATGAGAGTAGGAGGCAGGGGCAGGATCAGTGGTCAAGGAATAAGATGAGTTAGAAAAATAACTGAGGGGGACATTGAGGACCGGATGATAAATTGGTGAGGACTGTCCTCGGGTGGAGACTGGAGGAGAGTTGTGTTGGGAGGGTGGGTACTTGGGCGTAGTGGGGCAGAGAAGAGTTAGTTAGACCTTGCTTTGTGGCATCCGTGTTTGGTGCTGCAATGAGCTCTTTTATCCTTGGAAACTGCATTTGATTATCTATCTGATCAATTATTTATTTACAGGTTCTGGGTTGGCTATCAGTACATGATAACAAACCGAAGCCACAGCTCTTTAGAGGGACAGTGGGAAGTAGCTTATAAGAGCAGTAAGTATGCTGAAAGAGAAATTGGTGTAAGTACCATTAATGGTGGCTCAGTGCACTGTTCTGAGCTACAACATGCATTGGTGAAGCATCTTTAATGTAGAAAAACATCGCAAAATACTTCAGATTAATGATCAACATTGGATGAGGCACTTCAAGATTTGGTCAGGGAGCTGACCAGAAGCATGTTAAGGAAGAGGTGGAATTCTCGTTGTGGAGGTATTGGCCTAATGTGGACCAGGTATGGCATCAGGGTAGAAACAGCCAAGTTACAGCTCTAGAATGGAGTTGCAGGAACGGAAAGCCTTGGCATCTGTCTGCTCAATATTAGTTACTCATGCAGGCATGTACTTTGAACAGTCAGACAATTCAAAGTCCGGATCAAAGGATGCTAGTCAAAAGTTGCTGTAGAGTAAGATGTCATCCTCAACTGTGGAAAACATGCCTACTTTTCAGATGATAGCATGAAGGGCAAAATGTAAGCCAGAGATGAGTGGATGCTTGAAGCAAAGCTGTGGCAATCCAGCTTGATTCAATAGATGAAAAAAACCAGGTAAAATGAGTTCAATTCCACCAAGCTGGATGACAGGGACAGTCTTTGAATGAGACTGGTGTCCTGCATAGTCCATATGTTTTTAAAAAAAACTGCTGAACAGAATGCAGTGGGAACCTGCCAAGAACTCTTACCCTCCAGTGGCACTCCTGCAGCAATGCAATTCAAGTTCATTTATCACCCGACTGTATCAGAACAACCTGACAAAACAACTTTCTCCAGAGAACAGTGGAGAGCAGTACAAGCAGACCTAACACATGGATACAGGCAATGATGCATAGGCACAGAACCTATGTACCCTCCCTCTCCACCCCACAGCAACCATAACATTGCCCTTCTGACATGTCTTTTCTATTTCCTGTTGTAATTTGTTGTCCATATCCCAGCTACTGTTTGGAAGTCTGTACATAACTGCCAACAGTGTCCTTTTACCCTTGCCATTTCTTAACTCGACTCACATTTACCTTCTGATCCTGTCACTGCTTTCACATTCAGCTCCCAAAGTCATCCAAAGGAGAAAACTTGTTTGCTGAGGGGAATGGCCACAGGGTGACCCTGCACTGCCTCCTTTCTCCCCTTGCTCCTATCTGTGTTCACCCATCTACTAGCTGAATCCAGCATTCTTCGTATAGCTACCTGCTCAGAAGCTTATCTATCACTTACACAGTCTCTGGCATAATCTTCAGTTCACGCAACTCCAGCTCTAGTTACTTAATACAGTCTTTCAGGAGCTGGAGTTGGCTACGCTTACTCCAGGTGTAACCATCAGGGAAATTTTCAGAATTCCCACATCTTATAGAAGGAGCATTCCATTGCCTTAGCTGCCATCTCCACTACCTACTGTGGATATCTATGAAAAAATCTTGCAGCACATCTGAAGCCTCTTGACCAAATCCTCCAACTCGCCACTCCTCACGGGGGTGGGGGGCAACTTGCTTGAGCTTCCATTTTTATTGGCTTCTGGCTCTATCTGCATCACAGACTCCCACCAATCTTACTCCACTTTTAAACTCCCCAGAAACAAAGCACAGCTCCCGATGCTCACCGGTTGTTGAGTTCTCCTCCGTCTGGATGTATCTCACTGGTGATCACCATACTGACCAGGATGGAACTCTAAACCTGTGTCTCTGCAACAAATGAGCACTGCACACACCTGAGCCCTTATGCAGCCTCTTCACATTCCACTGACCCATGTGGCAATTAGATCAGCTCAAATGTTTCATTGCTGCAGTTAGGCTGAGCCATCCACTGGATGCTGGTCTAGTAGTGTGGTCAGAAATTAAATCTCTATTTAAAATAATGACACCTCTCAGCAGTGTTTTCATTAGTGCTATCATGCCTGGGAACATACTGAGCCAACCACCAGTGCGGTCACCTATAACACAATTTGTATTCAGGCCAAGGAAGCTCAAAAGTATTATAACATATCCCTAGTTCTGATCAAAGCTGTTTGCTATGATGTAAATCATAATTGGAAGGATTCACACAAGGTGTTTCAACAAAATGAGCCTGAATTTAATTTTTAAAAAATATTTAACTTTAGACATACAACACGGTAACAGGCCATTTCAGCTCACGAGCCTGTGCCGCCCAATTACACCCAATTAACCTACACCCCTGGTATGTTTTGGAGTCTGGGAGGACACTGGAGCCCCCGAGGAAAATCCATGCAGACACAGGGAGGGAGTGCATACAAATTCCTTACAGACAGAGCAAGATTCGAACCCCAGACCCAATCACTGGCGCTGTAACAGCGTTGCGCTAACTGCTACGTCAACTTTGCTGCCCTATTTTGAGAGGTGGCAGCCTGCATCATGACTTCAGGAAGGTTGGGGAGAAATCTTTTTGTTTGGGAATTCAGGATTAGAGCACAGACTCTAAATTAGAGCTTAGTCTTTTGGGACAAAATGAGGAAATCCTTCCACAAATGGCATCTGTGAAAAGTAAATCTGATCAACGAGAACATGAGTTTGATAGCTAGTGGCGAGGATGGTAAAAGGTGGGAGTTGAATTGTTGAACTGGCATGGATTACAAGTGTCTTGTTAGCGAGTTTGCTAATTTACTGGGGATAATTTCCTTTGAATTGCCTGTACAGAAAGAGAATAATGAAGGCTTAATTGCACAGTTCTAAAGGTAAAAGGTGGGATCTTTGCAGGGCTAGTGGGAAAGAATGGAGGAAGGGATTAAGTAGGCCAAAAGGCCTGTGTGGTGACGATTCTATGATCCTACCTCCTGTCACCTCTTTATCTGAATTATACAACAGCCTCCAAATACCTACCACCTACCCCTTCCTCTTTCAAATGACCACCGCCAATTATTTGTTGCCCTCCAGACCACCCTCTGCCACTAAGGCATCTTGGCATAACCCAGCATTGCCACGTGCTGTTCCTCTTGGTGACTCGCTCCTTGGTACTAGCCTCCTGCCCTTATTACCACCATTTCCTACCACCCATATTGTCTCTTTGTCGTGCTGTCTTCCCTCCAAGATGCCCATTCTCCCTTGCTCTCATGTACAATAGCGCCAATTCCTGCTACCACACCCCTTTGATCTTTTTATTTACCTTCCAAGTTCAGCTGCAGTTTGCATACTTAATGGTTTTCTCTGCTTCAGGTTCCACGGAAGTGTTCCTTCCCCCAGACCAGGTGCCAACATTTGGAATGACGATCTCTGAGCAGGAGACTGTGTTGTGTGCACAGCTGCAATGCTCCCACTTCCCCAGTCTTTGGAACCACGGATTGCATAGCTGGTATGCAGAGAACTGCAACGAAAAGTCGGCATTTCTCTGCAAAAGAAGTGAGTGGCGACTATCCCTGCCTGTTGGAATCTGTCTGTCCACTAAGTTGCCATGGTTATGTTTCATTTGCAGGCAGTAGTAACCATAGAAGAGGAAGCAGATGTTCAACCCAAGGCAAAGCTCAACCAAATGCAGGGTCAATCTCTGATCCCGCTTGAAGTTCAGTTGTGGGAATGGAAGGGATGCAGACCAGCCCTTGGTGTATGATTCTCTCACAGGGAGTATGGGAATAGTCTGAACCTATGTCTTTGTAGGTTGGTGGTGGAGGAAAAGCAGGGATTTTCATTTATTCACATGGATTCTGTGGTTTAGTTCCCTCTGAAGCAGTTGCATTTTAGGTAGGTGACCCACCTCTTCCTCGGCTGTTTATTCTGGCCTGTGGCTGGGGTTCCCTGCAGTCAGTGTGAAGTCCATCCCATGGAAGTCATAGTAAAAAGCTGGAAGTACTTGGAAGCTCTGAGATTCAGGCTATCGGGTACTAGATATTTGGTGTTTTGCCCCCTTTGTTTCTCTAAGCAATAAGGAGGGTTGGGATTCCAATTCAAGATTGCTCTTTGGCTGAGATTTATTCAGAGTTCCTTATTCCTTCATCCCTTTATATACTTCATGCTCCTGTCCTTTCCATCCCAATATTTATTTTGCTGCTTAAGACTTTAATTTGATGTTGGCTGTATTTTAGCCTAAAACTATTGAATTCAAACTACAAGTTTAAAATTGCACATCCAAAGTTCACTGTTGCCAAAGCAGGTCTTTGACTCTGAACTTTTTAAACTCGTTTTCTTTCCCCAGATGCTGCCTGGCTTGCATTTTCTTTGATGTATTTGCCCTTCAGACTTTTTCCACTGACAGTAGGATATCCTTTTTTTAAATTTTTTTTATTTTTCACACTATAAACCACATTGATCAAGATATATACATTTTCCTTTTCAAATATATACAGTGTTGTTTTCTCCCACCCCCTCCCTCTTCCCATCCCACCCTCCCTACCTCCCCTCCCATTCATTTAAAGTTCAGAATCTAAGATACATTAAACCCATCAAACAATGTTGTCACTCAATAAAGATAAACAAGAAATTCCACTGAGTCAATTCCCTTCTCCTTCTGTCATTTTAGGTGGTAGATGTCCCCGGTAGGTTTTCTCTATTGTGTTTCATGTATGGCTCCCATATTTGTTCAAATATTGTAATATTATTTCTTAAATTATATGTTATTTTTTCTAATGGAATACATTTATTCATTTCTATATACCATTGTTGTATTCTCAAGTTATCTCTAGTTTCCAGGCTGGCATAATACATTTTTTTGCTACAGCTAGGGCTATCCTAACAAATCTTTTTTGTGCACCATCCAAATTCTTTGTTTTTTATGTTACTTAGGAGGAAGATCTCTGGGTTTTTTGGTATATTGCTTTTTGTGATTTTATTTAATATCTGGTTTAGATCTTCCCAAAAATTTTTTCACTTTCTCACATGTCCAGATTGCATGAATTGTTGTTCCCATTTCCTTTTTACAGCGAAAACATCTGTCAGACACTGTTGGGTCCCATTTATTTAACTTTTGAGGTGTAATATATAGCCTGTGTATCCACTTATATTGTACCATACGTAACCTCGTATTTATTGTATTTCTCATAGTTCCTGAGCATAACTTCTCCCATGTTTCCTTCTTTATCTTTATGTTTAGATCTTGTTCCCATTTTTGTTTAGTTTTACCATTTGTTTCCTCATTCTCCTTTTCTTGTAGTTTAATATACATGTTTGTTATAAATTTTTTGATTATCATTGTGTCTGTAATCGCATATTCAAAATTGCTTCCCTCTGGTAACCTCAGACTGCTTCCCAATTTGTCCTTCAAGTAGGATTTCAGTTGGTAGTATGCCAACACTGTATCGTGAGTTATATTATATTTATCCTTAATTTGTTCAAAGGATAATAATTTATTTCCTGAAAAGCAATTTTCTATTCTTTTGATCCCTTTTTTCTCCCATTCTCTAAAGGAAAGGTTATCTATTGTAAAAGGGATTAGCTGATTTTGCGTCAGTATTAGTTTTGGTAGTTGGTAATTTGTTTTATTCCTTTCTACATGAATCTTCCAAATATTGAGCAGATGATGTAATACTGGAGCATTCCTACGTTGTACCAATTTTTCATCCCATTTATATAATATATGTTCGGGTATCTTCTCCCCTATTTTATCTAGTTCTAATCTAGTCCAATCTGGCTTTTCCCTTGTTTGATAAAAATCTGATAGGTATCTTAATTGTGCGGCTCTATAATAATTTTTAAAGTTTGGCAGTTGTAAGCCTCCTTGTTTATACCATTCTGTTAATTTATCTAGTGCTATCCTCGGTTTCCCCCCTTTCCATAAAAATTTCCTTATTATTTTCTGTAACTCCTTGAAGAATTTCTCTGTCAAGTGTATTGGCAATGCCTGAAATAGGTATTGTATCCTTGGGAAAATGTTCATTTTAATACAGTTTATCACAGTAGGATATCCTTGATGAAGCATTCCAGCCCAAAGCGTTGACTGTTTTCTCTCTCTCCCACAAATGCTACTTGAACCGCTGTATTCCTCCAGCAGGTTGTTGTTTAGGATCTCCAAGCTCTATTCTGAGCTGAACAGTTTTGTTGTAGGACTTCCCCTCCACGTTCTCACTCATCATAGTAATTCTCACCTTGGTCTGAGTTACCTCATTGTGTGCTTGTGTTCCAGGTCAAACCTGTGTGGATATAAAAGATAATGTGGTAGATGAGGGCAGGTACTTCACTCCAAAGGGGAACGATCCCTGCTTAAGCTGCACCTGCCACAATGGCGAGCCAGAAATGTGTGTCGCGGCTTTGTGCGAACGTCCACAGGGTTGTCAACACTATGAAAAGGACCCAAAAGAATGCTGCAAATTCACCTGCCTTGACCCAGGTAAAGCAACTCCCACCCACCATGTGATTAATGAATGAATGTGGGTGCATCGGGGATCTGCGGCTGATGATTTCAAAGCCTAAAGGTTGTTCACAGAAAACTACATGTCTCTTGAGTACTGAGATGGGTCGCAAGTTACCGTACATCAGAATCTGTTAGCGACAGCAGTAGGTCTGTGAAAAATCCACCTTGAATTTATTGCATCTGAACAGGGAAGTTGATGCAGGAAAGTCAGTCAGGGTGCATGGTTCACTGTGTTTTCCATTTTATGGGATGTTGTGTGGGCAGGACAAGCGAGGGAAGAGTTTCTTGCCCTTCCCTAATTGCAGTCCTTCTGGTGAAGGAACTGAAGTGGGAGAACATGGATTGAAGGTTCAGTGCAAAATGTTTTGTTTGTCACTTCCATGCTTTGTTGTAAAGGCACAACCATTCGGACTAAGGCCCTGTCGGGTAGCCTAAAAAAAGCAAGATTCCTCCTTCATTAAGCAACTCAAGTAGATTGATCATCATTTTGCTGTTTCTGGGTGTTTGAATTGAAATCAGCTGCTTGGAACCTCACCACAGGTCTATTTCACCAGCATTTTATCCCTCTGCACACAGATGGCAGCGGCATCTTCGACTCGATGGCGAGTGGAATGCGTCTGATCGTAAGCTGCATTTCCTCCTTCCTCATTCTCTCACTGCTTCTCTTCATGGTCCATCGCTTACGACAACGACGGAGAGAGCGTATCGAGTCTCTTATTGGGGGAAACTGTAAGTTTACTGTCACAGCAGCTGTCTAGGTACTGTCAGAGTTCATGAAAGCTCATCACTTAATTGTTGATGACGCCCAGGTCTATCTCACCAGCACCTTCCTCTAACATTGGCATAATTTCTCAGAGGACATTATGAGTCACTCTTGCCATCGACTCCCAACGATTGAATCAGTTTGGAGTACAACTCCACTGAAGGTATAACCCATTCCTTTCTGTTAGGAACATGGTCCAATTCAACCTCTGATGCCAATTGGCTGCGCTTCAGTTCATCTGTTAGTAAAGCCCTCGTCCATGATCTCTGGATTTAACAATTCCATTGCTGCTTTACTTGTGTGCTTCTGCCAAAATGTTCACATTTCTCTGCATGAAATTTTTTTTGCTGCTCTTTAGTCTTTAGTGAATGAGAAACAACAGGGGTGATGAGAGGAAAGGAAGTCATCCAATTTGATAGAGAAAAAAATAAAACACCGAATATATTTTAAATGATGAAAGTGTTGATGTTCACAAAATAAGTAAAAGATGATGTGCAAATAGGAAGGCAAAAATTAGGGTGAAGGTATAGTGGTGCCCCTTCCAGGTAAAGGCGAACTGATCCTGTGAGACCTCGTCTATAAGAATACTGAAGAAGGCGCTAGCGAGATCAATGACAGCATACCATGTTCCTGAGTTCCCAGTAGGAATTGTTTTCAATAAGGGTAACAATGTCCGGAACTGCCGAAGCAAGTGGTGGGGCATGTTTGTTCAATAAACGATAGTCAACTGTCATTCTCCAGGAGCCATCCGGCTTTGGACTGGCCAAACAGGGCTATTAAAGGGCGACGTTGCGGGCCTCACTACCCCTTCTTCTTGCAGAGCATCGACGGTGGCAGTAATCTCTTCCTGCCCCCCAGGGAGGCGATATTGTGGAATGCATACTGGTTTTGGGGTGGGGGGGAGGCACCATCACAGGATCCCACTTAGCCCGACCCACCACTAGTCTTTTAGTAATAGTCCGAATTCCAAATGCAAATCCCCCTTGGTTAGTATTAAGGGCTGTACCGGCCAACATATTAATACCCAGGATACACTCGTCAGTGGCAGCCACCAGGGCATGTAACCATATAGGGGAAGGGCCATCACCCACCGTGGCGCGGACTTTTATTTCCTTTGCCAGGGTGATCGCTCCTCCCATCCCCTCTATTCTAAATGTTGTTCCAGTCCAGAGGTCAGGGTTACCCGGAATCACCAAGTGCTCCCCAACGGTATCGACCAAGGCCAAATATTGGCGGTCATTATCCCCACCCCAATGGACTGTTAACGGTATGTTGGGCCGTGGGTCCCCGTGTATCTGCCGTATCTCAATGGTGTAGACACGGGGGCCCTGCCCACACCCTCATACTTTAGTAGGGTTCGGGGGCTTCCAGGCCCACATGCCACTACTATCCATAAGGGCCTTTTTAACCATTTGTTGTATCTCATCACGGATAACTAGGGCAAGAGAAGTTGGCTCAGTGGGAGCAGAAGGCACAGCTGGGCCAGGGGGACTCAACAGCTGGGGAAGATGTTCCCCTGCCTTCCTCTTCTTTGGCTTGGCTTCGCGGACGAAGATTTATGGAGGGGTATGTCCATGTCTGCTGCAGGCTCTTTGGTGACTGACAAGTCCGATGCGGGACAGGCAGGCACGGTTGCAGCAGTTGCAAGGGAAAATTGGTTGGTTGGGGTTGGGTGTTGGGTTTTTCCTCCTTTGTCTTTTGTCAGTGAGGTGGGCTCTGCGGTCTTCTTCAAAGGAGGTTGCTGCCCGCCGAAATGTGAGGCGCCAAGATGCACGGTTGGAGACGATATCAGCCCACTGGCGGTAGTCAATGTGGCAGGCACCAAGAGATTTCTTTAAGCAATCCTTGTACCTCTTCTTTGGTGCACCTCTGTCTCAGTGGCCAGTGGAGGCTCGCCATATAACACGATCTTGGGAAGCCGATGGTCCTCCATTCTGGAGATGTGACCCACCCAGCGTAGTTGAGTCTTCAGCAGCGTGGACTTGATGCTTGTGGACTCTACCAGCTCGAGTACTTCGATGTTGGTGATGAAGTCATTCCAATGAATGTTGAGGATGGAGCGGAGACAGCGCTGATGGAAGCGTTCTAGGAGCCGTAGGTGATGCCAGTAGAGGACCCATGATTCGGATCTGAACAGGAGCGTGGGTATGACAACGGCTCTGTACATGCCTTCCTCTTATAAAGGGCATAAAGGACCACAGTAGGTTTCCCATCAATATCACTTTTAGGTACACCAAACTTTAACAAGGTTAGAAAGGTCCTTTCTTGTCGGTCCGTTATTAGCAGCAGCCCCTCTCTTTTCATCCTCCTTGTCTGATTTAACCTGGCCTGTACGTGACTGGATTTTACCTCCCAATTCTAATTCTCTAAGCCCAGATAAGGCGTGCACCGCCTCAGACACAGTGTGCCCAATTAGCAGACTAGTTACGGACAGAACTAGTCCCCGAACAGTGGGTTGGGCAGAACGAACCAATCTGGTATGCATTCCAGTCGTGAATATCTCTTCATCAGGGCTCCCTCCATGTACTCACAACCTCAAACGCCCTGCATACAAGGCAGAGGCCAGGGCCTGCTGACGAATTACTGCTATACCCGCCTCTGAGGTGCCCCAATTGTTCTGTAAATGTAAATCCCAATCTACTGGTGATGGGTATACTCGTAGCAGGGCATCCCCTAGAGTGGCAAGTAAGTAATCCACCTCTCTTCCTTTACCCCGCAGCTCAGCAGTGAGCCGGATATCAGTAGTCAATGTTCCTAATCCCAACAATTCCTCAGGGGTTAAATATACATTACCCCCCTCTGCTCCCAAACACGCCTTTCTTTATCTGCACAGAGCTGCTGCCGGAGTTTAATATTATGGCAGATCGTTTGGACATGCTTATCCTCCCATTCTTTGGCTTGGTCCTGACTGGTGCAAACAATCTCACTCATCATGGAACAGCGTTGTCGCAGGGCTTCTACCTCCTCCTCTAGTTGCTCTCTCTTACGCTGAGATTCTACTTCTCGCTGAACTGATTCTGCTTCACGCTGAACAGAGTGGCGTAAGGCTGTGGCTAGCAGCCAAAAACCGTCCGTCAGCATCCCCTTTTTAACAGGAAATTTACTTTCTCGAAGGAGAGTGGCAACCCGCTCTCAGATGCGCACTTGATGGATCTAACTTCTCATCCCAACTGAGGGGTGGTCCCAACAAAGACAGGGTATTGGCCAACTTGCCAAACCCATCATCTTTGGAAGTCCATCCCGGAATCAAGAACTGCTCAGGGCTCATCTCCTTCTTTTGGCGAAACATCTTGAGACCAATCCTGCTGACTACACCAATTGTCTTGGGTAAACTTGTACCTCTCACTTTGTTCGTTTTAGATTGGTCACAGTGTTCGAGCTACCGAAAGAAAATAGACACACACCAAGAGCAGTTCAGTTTATACAAGTCTTTATTACTAAATCTAAAGCTGAATTCACACTACGACATGCAAGCCCTTCCCAATTATACTTATCAATGCCTGGACTGGTCACAACTGCCAAAGTGAGGCGATGACTGCACACTTGTAGTAGGTTATCTGGGCGCCGGTAGCAGCTTCTCCACCTCCCCGGACCGGGACGTCGCTTTGGAATCTTGAAGTTCTTCTTCTTGCTGAGAAATGTTGCCACCTCTTGGAGAGTCTTAAACTTCAGCAGTGGGACCATGGCTTATATTACCCAAAAGTTGTTTACTTCAGATCTTATCTCTTTGAACAAATGATTTTAATTATCTTCAAGGTCTCCTGACAGTCTGCGACCAACAAAAGACCACTGCATCTCTTGGCCTCATGGTGGAAGTAGGTAATGTCTACTGATTCATATGCATCTCTGGGCCCCATAGTGTAAATTTAGATAATGTCTTCTGATGCAACTGCATCCCTTCTTGCATAAGCTGGTCTAAATCCTCCATTACAGGGCGGCACAGTTGGCGTAGCAGTTACCACAGCGCCATTACAGCGCCAGCGAACAGGACCAAGGTTCGAATCCCGCACTGTCTGTAAGGAGTTTGTACATTCTCCACGTGTCTGCGTGGGTTTCCCCTGGGGCTCCGGTTTCCTCCCACCATTTGATACATACCGGGGGTTGTAGGTTAATTGGACAACATGGGCTCGTGGGCTGTAATGGCCTGTTACCGTACGTATATTTTATAAATTATACATTATAGATGTAGGCGGATTTGAATACAAGAGTCTTCCTTCAGTTATTTGGTGCCGTGATGAGACTACATGTATAATGTGTGTATTTCTGGTCCAAAAGAAGGATATGGAAGATAGCAAAGGCTCCCTGGATTGATTCCTTGGATGAGAGATTTGACATATGACGTGTATTTGAGGAATCTGGACCTTTGAGATTAGATAATGCAGGGATAATAATTCCTCAGCTGCTGTGTTCAAAGTTAGATTCTTAGTCCCAAAGTAAGATGATGCCCTTACTCAGGAAAGCAGTGAGAAGTTTCATTAGCCAGAGAGTATTGGATCTTTGGAATTCTATAGCCAACTTCAGTTGCTGAGTGTACTTTTGAATATTGAGGGATTTGGGGTTACTGTAGGAAATTGATGGCAAGATAAAAGATCAGCCATGGCCTTGTTGAATGGTGGCACGTCTTCAAGGGCATGAATAGTCTACAACTTGTGTTCATTCTGAGACTCACTAAACAAAATTTTTAAAAAAAACAAAAGCTCTGCATTCACCACCCCCCCCCCCCCCCCCCCCCCCCCCCCCAATCAGGTACCTTCCAGTATGCTGTCTGAGGTTGCTCTGGGTTAGAAACTACAGGACCTTGCTAATCCATTTCGACTCCTGATTTAGTTACATCTTTGTGTGTTTCTCAGCTCATGCCTGACTCCTCTTAGCCTGCATGTTCTCTTGCTCCTTGTGTTGCTTCTTGAAAACCTGCCTTTTAACCAATCTATTGGTCACGAGGACCTGGTTTCTTCTTGTGTAGTTATTTTTGCTGTGTCTTGGAACACTGTTAAAAGTCAAATATTGATATAACTTGGTTTCAAGTCGACTTCCTCTCATCCAACGATTTTAAGTGTCTGAGGTTCTTTGAATCAAGCTAAGAGTAAGCCTGTGAAAATTTGAACTGTGGAAAACATGGAGAATGATGGAGAGGTTCCTGAGGAGATAGGGAAAGATGGTGAAGAGACCCAGGGAAGAAGGTGGGGTGTAGGAGAGTCTGGAAAGTGGAGTGGGGTAGATTTATAGAGGAGCGCCCCGGAAGGTTGAAATGGGAGGGGAGGGAAGGAGGTGCGGGAGAGATGGGAGGGGAGGGAAGGAGGTGCGGGAGAGATGGGAGGGGAGGGAAGGAGGTGCGGGAGAGATGGGAGGGGAGGGAAGGAGGTGCGGGAGAGATGGGAGGGGAGGGAAGGAGGTGCGGGAGAGATGGGAGGGGAGGGAAGGAGGTGCGGGAGAGATGGGAGGGGAGGGAAGGAGGTGCGGGAGAGATGTGAGGGGAGGGAAGGAGGTGCGGGAGTGATGGGAGGGGAGGGAAGGAGGTGCGGGAGAGATGGGAGGGGAGGGAAGGAGGTGCGGGAGAGATGGGAGGGGAGGGAAGGAGGTGCGGGAGAGATGGGAGGGGAGGGAAGGAGGTGCGGGAGAGATGGGAGGGGAGGGAAGGAGGTGCGGGAGAGATGTGAGGGGAGGGAAGGAGGTGCGGGAGTGATGGGAGGGGAGGGAAGGAGGTGCGGGAGAGATGGGAGGGGAGGGAAGGAGGTGCGGGAGAGATGGGAGGGGAGGGAAGGAGGTGCGGGAGAGATGGAGGGGAGGGAAGGAGGTGCGGAGAGATGGGAGGGGAGGGAAGGAGGTGCGGGAGAGATGGGAGGGGAGGGAAGGAGGTGCGGGAGAGATGGGAGGGGAGGGAAGGAGGTGCGGGAGAGATGGGAGGGGAGGGAAGGAGGTGCGGAGAGATGGGAGGGGCGGGAAGGAGGTGCGGGAGAGATGGGGGGGCGGGAAGGAGATGTGGGAGAGATGGGAGGGGAGGGAAGGAGGTGCGGGAGAGATGGGAGGGGAGGGGAGGAGGAGCGGGAGAGATGGGAGGGGAGGGAAGGAGGTGGGGGAGAGGGGGAAGGTGGGAGAGATGGGAAAGGAGGGAAGGTGGGAGAGATGGGAAAGGAGGGAAGGTGGGAGAGATGGGAAAGGAGGGAAGGTGGGAGAGATGGGAAAGGAGGGAAGGTGGGAAAGACGGAAGGTGGGAGGGATGGGAAAGGAGGGAAGGTGGGAGGGATGGGAAAGGAGGGAAGGTGGGAGAGATGGGAAGGAGGGAAGGTGGGAGAGATGGGAAAGGAGGGAAGGTGGGAGGGATGGGAAAGGAGGGAAGGTGGGAGAGATGGGAGGGGAGGGGAGGAGGTGCGGGAGAGATGGGAGGGGAGGGGAGGAGGTGCGGGAGAGATGGGAGGGGAGGGGAGGAGGTGCGGGAGAGGTGGGAGGGGAGGAGGTGCGGGAGAGGTGGGAGGGGAGGAGGTGCGGGAGAGGTGGGAGGGGAGGAGGTGCGGGAGAGGTGGGAGGGAGGGGGTGCGGGAGAGGTGGGAGGGGAGGAGGTGCGGAGAGGTGGGAGGGGAGGGGAGGAGGTGAGGTGCGGGAGAGGTGCGGAGGGGAGGGGAGGAGGTGAGGTGCGGGAGAGGTGGGAGGGGAGGGGAGGAGGTGCGGGAGAGGTGGGAGGGGAGGGGAGGAGGTGCGGGAGAGGTGGGAGGGGAGGGGAGGAGGTGCGGGAGAGGTGGGAGGGGAGGGGAGGAGGTGCGGGAGAGGTGGGAGGGGAGGGGAGGGGAGGAGGTGCGGGAGAGGTGGGAGGGGAGGGGAGGAGGTGCGGGAGAGGTGGGAGGGGAGGGGAGGAGGTGCGGGAGAGATGGGAGGGGAGGGGAGGAGGTGCGGGAGAGATGGGAGGGGAGGGAAGGAGGTGCGGGAGAGATGGGAGGGGAGGGAAGGAGGTGGGGGAGAGGGGGAAGGTGGGAGAGATGGGAAAGGAGGGAAGGTGGGAGAGATGGGAAAGGAGGGAAGGTGGGAGAGATGGGGAAGGTGGGAGAGATGGGAAAGGGGGGAAGGTGGGAGAGATGGGAAAGGAGGGAAGGTGGGAGAGATGGGAAAGGAGGGAAGGTGGGAAAGATGGGAAAGGAGGGAAGGTGGGAGGGATGGGAAAGGAGGGAAGGTGGGAGGGATGGGTAAGGAGGGAAAGTGGGAGAGATGGGAAAGGAGGGAAGGTGGGAGAGATGGGAAAGGAGGGAAGGTGGGAGAGATGGGAGGGGAGGGGAGGAGGTGCGGGAGAGGTGGGAGGGGAGGAGGTGCGGGAGAGGTGGGAGGGGAGGAGGTGCGGGAGAGGTGGGAGGGGAGGGGGTGCGGGAGAGGTGGGAGGGGAGGAGGTGCGGGAGAGGTGGGAGGGGAGGGGAGGAGGTGCGGGAGAGGTGGGAGGGGAGGAGGTGCGGGAGGGAGGGGAAGGGAGGGGAGGAGGTGCGGGAGGGATGGTAGCAGGGGTTCTGTAGGAGAGGCCTGGAAGGAGAGGGGGAAGGAGCTGTAGGAGAGAGTGCCGGATGTGATCCATAGGAGAGACCTGAGAGAGGGGGGGGGTTCGGTAGGAGAGATGGGAGGAGAAAGAGGGAGACACTCAGGATAGTGGGACAAAGTATGGAGCAACCTGTAATGACTGGTGCTATTAGAGAGGTGGTTTTCAACTTTTTTCTTTCCACTCACATCCCACTTGAAGTAATCCTTATGCTAAATGTGCTCTGTGATTAATAAGGGATTGCTTAAGGTGGTATGTGGGTGGGAAGGGAAGGTTGAGAATCATTGCTCTAGACCCAATTGTTACTGAAATGTTTTGCTTGAGAAAAATTGTCCATGGCCCATTTCCTTTGGATTTATGAAACTGTCCACATAACGAGTCAATGAGGTACAATAAACAGTGGTTTTTTAAACTTTTCCTTTCCACCTACAAGCAAACCCTTACTAATCACAGAGTATCTATGGCATAGGGAATACTTAGTGGTATGTGAGTGGGGGAAAAAAGGTTGAGAATGACTGTATTAGAGAGATGTAGGGTGGTGGGGGTGGGTACGTCTAGGCAGCTCAAAGAGATACAGGGAGGTGAGCAAAGAACCCTTAGTAACTTTACAGTGAGCAGAGTAGAGGGGAATGGTTTACATTTTGTTAACTGCTGCTGTCTGGTCATGATTTGACCTGTGGGTATTGCTCTTTCTCAACCTGGTCTGGTGCTTGCAGCTAATTTTTCTGGTTTTGCTTTCACAGTACATCATTTCAACCTCGCCCGAAGCAGAATGCCAGGCTTTGACTATGGTCCGGATAGCCTCGGATCAGGCCTAACTCCTCTGCATCTCTCTGATGATGGTGAGGGAGGAGCATTCCACTTCCACGATCCCCCCCCACCATACACTGCTTATAAATACCCAGACATTCAGCATCCCGATGACCCACCACCTCCATACGAGGCCACCATCAATCCAAATAACATGGTTTGTGTTAGCCCAGGTAAGTCCGCATCCTCTAACTCTGTACCATGATAATTATAACCGTGATGATTCTGATCAGCACAGCAGCCCTGTAACAGTCTGCAATGGATAGCTAGTCAACAGTGTTCATGTTGTGAGCCCTACTGCAGTTGGACTCAAATTCTGTGGGGCAGATGGATTTTGAAGTTCTGACTTGCCCCATTCTGCTGGGAGTATGGAAAGCCAAAAAGAAAATGTGCTTTTCAGAATCAGGATATATTCTGAAATTTGGAGTTTGCAGCAGTATCAATATCATAGAGGAAACATTCCTATTATAATCACCTTACAACATGAGTGTATATAAAAGAAGTCAGTGCACGAATCTGAGGGCAGCAGGGAAGAAGCTGTCCTTGAGCCGCTGAGTGTTCGTCTTCAGGCTCCTGTACCTTTTTCCCAATGGTAGCAGAGTGAAGAGGGCATGCCCTGGGTGGTGGGGGTCTTTGTAGATGTCCTCGATGGAGTGAAGTCTGTTGCCTGTGATGTCGCAGGCCAAGTTAACAACCCTCTGGATTTTGTTCTAGTCCTGAGAATTGGCACCTCCAGACCAGGCAGTGATGTAACCAGCTAGAATACTCTATGGTACACCTGTAGAAGTTTACGAGAGTCTTTGGTGGCATAGTGAATCTCCTTAGACACTTTATAAAGCAGGGGTCACCAACGCGGTGCCCGTGAGCACCAGGTCGCCCGCAGGGACCACATGAGTAGCACGTGGGCCTGTTCTAAAAATAGCACTAGTCACCAATGAGCTCCGTCTAAAATTTTATTTAATTGTGTTGCTATTCTTTTTGAATCACACTTGCATTGATGTAGATTTGAAAACGAAAATACAGGTACCGGCTGCACGAGTCGGGCGGACGGGAGACCGGCAGTGCGAGTTGGGCCGGTGAGGGGGAGCGAGAGTCAGGTCAACGTGGGGAGGAGGAGAGACTGGCAGCGTGAGTCAGGCCGGTGAGGGGAGGGGAGGGGGGGAAATTGGCAGCGTAAGTCAGGCGGGTGGGAGACCGGCAGTGCGAGTTGGGCCAGTGAGGGGGAGAAACTGGCAGCGCAAATCGGGCCGGCAAGTTAGGGAGGGAGACTGGCAGTGCGAGTCACACAGGTGAGGGGAGGTGTGGAGAGAGACGGCAGCATAATTCGGGTGGGTTTAAATCTGGGTTTCTGAAATCTGGAAAAATCTGAAATTTGGAACACACTGTCCCCCAAGGGTTCCAGATAATGGATTGTGTACCTGTATATTAAAAAAAAATTAAAATAAAAATGTTTAGTATACATGAACTCTGATCTAGTCTGGTTCAAAGGTCAATATTGTGCACATGACAACCCTCAGTGTTTGCTGAATAAGATAGTGGGCGCTGCGAAGATGATGAGCTAAATGCGGTTTCTACTTCCAAAAACATGGAAGAAAAAAGAGAAAACTTACCATTTTCACAGTGAATGGGGGTGAAGAGTGATTTTTTTTACTACTGTGAAAGAAAATTGTGTGTGTCTCATTTGCGGGGCAACTATGGTGACAGCAAAGCGGCACAATGTGGAGAGACACTTCAGTACGTGTCACAAAAGCTACCATGCAAACTACCCACTGCGCAGCGCACTACGGGCAGAAAAAGCACGTGACTTAAAGGCAGCTTTGGGCAAACAGCAACCTTTCTTCAAGAGGCCAGTGAAAAACTCCCAAAAAACAACCAAACCCTCATTTAGAGTTACACATTTTTTGATAAAGAAGAAGGCATTTTCAGACGGGGAGGTTTTTAAAGAAGCAATGATGATAATTGCAAACATTGTGTTTAAAGACGAGAAGAATGGAGCCGGTCATATCCACTCTTTCCGATGTCCAACTGGGCTGGGGGCAAGTACGATGGCTAGAAGAGTTTCGGCTGTGTCCGGAAACTTGGTATATGCACAGCAGCTATGAAAGTTGCCAGCCTGTTTGGTTCAACCTATTTCTGTGAATCAGCCTTTTCTGACATGAACTTCATCAATAATAAACACAGAACACGCCTCACTGATGCACATCTGCAAGACTCACTCAGAGATGCAGTGTCAAGTTACACCCCAGATTACAGTACCGTGGTGAGCAGCTTACAATGCCAGGCTTTCCACTCACAGACAAAAAAAATGATACCAGATGTTGTCAGTGGCAACATGGCAGTGCCATAGCAAAGTTAAATTCTGTTGGAGTTGATAAGTTTTTATATTAACTTACCCATCTTTTAATGTTTATTTTTACTGACTCCAACAAATTCAAATATTGAAAAATTGTGACAAATGTGTTTGTAAAGTGTGACAGATACGATGATTTTGTTAAAAATGCTACAGATTTGGTGATTAGTACAAAATGCGTTAAGATTTATGTACAAATCTGAAAGAGCTGATTTTTGTTAAATCTTACATGATTGATAACTTGTACAAACATGGTTAAAATTTGTTAAAAATTGTTAGTGGCTAGTAAAAATGGGACATGATGATTTCCTATGAAATGTTGCAAAAGTGATCATTGGAAAATGAAACAGTTGCAGAGATTAATAGAAATAAAGTGTTGCATGTTGAAACGCATCAGTTTCCTACCTTGTTAAATCATTGTTAATAATTATTGTGAGGAATCATTAACGTGATCAGTGTCTTCACATAGATGAATATCATTAATAATAATATATAATTAAAGGTAAACCGTGCAACTTCGTTATTTCAGAAGTGTGTACTAAACTGGTAGCCCTTCTTATTACTCAGTAGCCTTGAAGTAGCTCGCAGTTTCAAAAAGGTTGGTGACCCCTGTTATAAATATAGCTGCTGGTGAGCCGCCTTTGTGATTGCATCAATGAGGAGGCTCCAGGATAGATCCTCGGAGATGTTGACACCCAGGAATTTTAAGTTCTTGACCCTCTCCACTACTGAGCCCTCGATGAGGACTGGGTCGTGTTCCCCTAACTTCCTCCTGAACTCCACAATCACTCCTTGGTTTTGCTGATGTTGAGCGCAAGGTTGTTGTTGTGATACCATTCAACGAGCTGATCTATCTCATGAAGCCCCTGCAGCATGTGGAGCTCAGAAAGGGTAGCGAGAGTTTGATTACAATGCTGCTATGGGGAGAGGTCAGACAAACTAGTGTTGTTTTCTTTGGAGCATCAGAAGCTGATGTAAAACCTGATCAAAATGTATTAAATTATGAGAGGCATGGATAGGGAAGATGGTTAGAATCTTTTTCCCCCGGGGTGAAAATGCCATGCACGAGAGGGTGTGCTCAAAGTGAGGGGAGGGGAGTTTAAAGGAGATGTGTGAATGGTAGGTACCTGGGGAAGGCAGCCAGAGGTAGTGGTGACAGCAGATGGATAGACACGTGAATGTGCAGAGAATAAAGGAACACGGATTGTGCACAGGCGGTAGAGTTTTAGTTTAATTTAGACATCATCGATGATGTAGGCTGCAATCCTGTTTCTGTGCTACGTCTTGAATACTGGATTTTTATATTTATTAACAGGATTTGGGTATTGGCCTTGGGAAGGTGGTTGGGAGCCTCTGTCATGAACAGCTGCAGTATTTGTAAATATTCGCAGCACTGTTAGGTAGCAAATTCCAACATAAAGGGTGACCTGCAAGTGGTGCAGATAAACCACGCACTTTGGAGCAGATTAGGACCATCCATCTACTTTCAATCACATTCTCCTGCCTCAACCTGTGATGGCCTTACTAATCAAGAACCCATCAACCACTACTTTAAATGTATCGAATGACTTGACCTTCACAGACATCTGACAACAAATTCCACAGATTCACTGCCCTCTAGCTGAAGAAATTTCTCTCAGGCCCTTTACTTCTCAGTGGTATGGTTCTGGGTTTGGGAGGTAATGTTGGCAGGTGCTTGACAAATTGCTGCATTTGGAGAAGATCCGCCAGCAGCAGAAGGATTCAGACACGGACTTGCGGACACCCAACACTTGTTTTAGGGTTGTTGGAGCTGCAAATAACCCAGGCAAGTGGAGAAGAGTGTTTCATTTACACTCCTGCCTTGTATTGAAAAGACTGTGGGTTGTTGGGAGGTGAGTTGCTCACCACATGCCACCCAGCCCCCCTCACTCCATGTTTATGAGGCTAGTGCAGTAAAGTTTCTTATCAGTCATGTTCACCAGGAGATTAATGATGGGAAGCCTGGCAGCAGTAGTGTACTTGAATTGTCTAGATGGTTAAGTTCCCTCAAGTTGCAAGAACTGATATAACAGCGATTTATCAGTCTGTTGCCTAGGACTTGCTCTGAGCAGATGTGGCCTCCTTTGTTTGCAGAATTGAAGACTGAGAGATCAAACATCTCAACTTTGACCTTCTCATGGAAGTAAAGGTCAATAAAAGAGCAAGCCTCTTGTTCTTTGACTTATTTTATGTTCTGGGCAGTTGGCTGCTTTCACTGTTCAGCATACAGAGTCATGTGTTTTAGCTTCCTAAGTTGGCACTAAAGTTGTGGATATACTAGTGTTTCTCCTAGCATTCTATTCTGCACAGTGTACCAGATTGATCCACTGGGGTAACAGTGGTGGAGACAGGGATGTTCTAAGCCTTGAGGTTACGTATTGTGGTGAAGCCCTATTCTGCAGCTGTTGGTGGTTCACACCAGCTCACTGGTGCCTGGTCTTGATCTGTCACTGAATCAGTCCCATGTAGCATACGACATCACACAACATAATGGGGTGTGTTCTCTGTCGTGATAGGGCATGAAAGATGTGGTAGCTACCTGTGGGCGGATGCATCTGGAACAGATCAGTTATCAGGGCTGAAGGAAACTGCACTTATTCTGCACAGTAGATCAATTGTCATCTGACAGCCCTGTAGTTCTTGGACCGCTTGTTCAGTTGTGATGCCAGCATGGAGATCTTTGAGCTTTCAAGTGAAATTCAACATGGAGCATTGATTTCATCAGCTAACAGGACTTGATGTCTGAATTTGACCCAATGCCTCGTGGTACAGAAGCAATGTAGAGATTCCCAAATCTTTCCACTTCTACTGTGAAGCATTGAACCTTCCTTGGGAGGTGAGACACAACATACCCAGCAATCGTGATCTAACATGAAACGTGGGCTGTGATATGGTATGAGTTTCTCTGTCAGATGATTGCTTTACTTGCCTTGGGACAGTTGTTTGGTTCCAATTCCCAAACGTCCTTGAAAACATTACAAAGTCAACAGACTGGACCCCCTTTGCATTTTGAGTTCGAAAACACAGTTAATGACACATCAATCATCTTTTTCCACACGGTGGTTTGATGCAAGTTTATGACTTTCCCTGTCTTGATAGTTTAATAATTTCATCACCAGTGTTACTGCTCCCACTTTAATATTCCAATTTCTTTGGTCAGTTGAAATAAATTCCTTACAAATGCTATGATGGCATCAGAGCTCAGGTTTTAAGGGGTTAACTCCATGCATTTGATTCACGTAGGATATATGGCACAGATTCAGGTCTTTGGGGCCAAACAGTCCATGCTAATTTATGTTCTGCTTCTGCCAGTGTGATTCCCTATTGCCTTCTCCCTACTATGGTTGTCTCACTTTAATATCGATGACTCCAAGGTATTTTCACCACTCTTTGGGTTAACAGCTTTTATTCTGAATTCCCTGTTGGATTTCTGGGTGACTTTGCATTGATGTTAATCAAGAGAGTCTGCCTATGGGCTGCTGCATGTTCTCGAGCACGTTTCTGTATTGGCCTCTAGTTATGGTCTTCTCACGTGTGGAAACAATCCTCTCTGCAACCACTCTGTCAAAGCCTTTCTTAATGTCACACCTCTGTTCAGTCACTCCTTCAGCCTTTTCTCAAGAGAAAAGAAATCAGTCTGTTCTTCCTTTTCCTGGTGCATCATTCACAGGGCAGATTTCATCTCCACCTGAATAAGTGCAGCTGTAACAACGGTGAACAGTTTAACACCACCTGGGAGAGCAGAATGCATAATTGATCCCCACTTGGTTAGATTATCCAGGGTCCGAAGTGAGCGCCAGAAAGTGGCATGGAGGTAAAAGATCAGATTAAATGGAGGACATCCCATCTATTTTTGGTGCTCTATACCCTGCTCTTAGTTGCCTAGGTTCTGATAGTAGGTTCCAAAGCTGTGACTTCTCAAGGAGGGCAGCAGACATCTGGAGACTCACCTCCTACAGGTTCTGTTCCAAATTGAACAGTAGGCTCATTTGGAAATGTATTGTGCTCTATGACTGGGTCTAAATACCAGATAGCACCTTCATCAGAAAGGTTGCAGGGGGCATCTTTGAGCAATTGGGGGTGGCCTGGAACACCCTGGTTCCAAACAGCACAAGCTAAATCTGCATCGTAAGTCAAAGAGCAGCCCCACAACAGTCTCTTTTGTGGCCTGCATTTTGTTGTATGACACTGTTAATGAAATTAACTCTCCATGGCTCATCAAAGGCTCTGTCATGGAGAGCACACAGTTCCTTGATTTGTATATAACAGATCCTGGACCCACAACACCTCATTAGTCAGGAAAGCGCAGCAGTGCCTACACTTCCTAAGGAGGTGGGGGGGGGGGGGGGTGGTAAGGCTACAGCCCCCATCTTTTTAAAAAAATATATTATATTTTTGATTTTTAAATACTCAAACAAATCCAAATAAATAACACAATCTCTTTCAACAATAGTATATAACTTGTACACTATTTTTCCCCTCCCTCCCACACCCTAATATACCACAAAGAAAAGATTATACAAGTTAAACAAATACAAAGAACCAATTATCAGTTAGGCCACAAATCTTTGAGAAGTCAAGAAAAACCCAAAGTAACCTAAAATAAAAAGGATAAGGAACCAAGCACGTCCACTGCGCCTGACCCACTTCACTGATCTCAATCATTTCACTACGGGCACAAATTGTTGCATTTCCTTGATTCAGAAGGGGTAGAATTCTATGCGGACCAATGTGTTGCAGATAAGGCTGCTACACCCTAATAAATGTATCATATTTCCTCCTTAAATTATATGTGATTTTATCCAGGGGAATACAACTCTTTAAAAAAAAAGGCACGAAGAGGCTTTGGCAGACAGTAAAAATAAATCCAAAAGGGTTTCTATAAGTACATTAAAAGTAAAAGATAAGTGAGGGATAAAATTGGACCCCTTGTAGATAGTGAGGGTAGGCTGAGTGAGAAGTCAGAGGAAATGGGGGAAATTTTGAATGATTTCTTTGCCTCGGTATTCACTAGGGAAAAAATATTGAACCAGTTGAGGTAAAGAAAAATAGTGGGGAGGTAATGAAGCATATAAGGATAACCGAGGAGGTAGTGATGGCTGTGTTGAAAAAGATAAAGGTGGATAAATCTCCAGAACCGGACAAAATATTCCCAAGGACGCTCAGGGAGGCTAGTGGACAGATAGTGGGGCCATTAACAGAGATATTTAGGATGTCACTGGCCATGGGGGTAGTGCCAAAGGATTGGAGGGTGGTGCATGTGGTTCCGCTGTTTAAGAAAGGGTCTAAATGTAAACCTGGGAATTATAGGCCCGTGAGTCTGACATCTGTGGTGGGCAAATTGATGGAAAGTGTTCTGAGGGATGGTATTTACAAATATTTGGAGGTACAGGGATTGATAGGGAGTAATCAGCATGGTTTTGTCAGGGATAGATCATGCTTGACAAACCTGATTGAGTTTTTCGAGGGGGTTACAAAAAAGGTTGATGAAGGGAAAGCTGTGGATGTTGTCTATTTAGACTTTAGTAAAGCTTTTGACAAAGTTCCCCACAGGAGGTTAGGAAAAAAGGTGGAGGCATTAGATATAAATGAGGAGGTAATGAAATGGATTCAGCAATGGTTGGATGGGAGGTGTCAGAGAGTTGTGGTAGAAAATTGTTTGTCCAATTGGAGGCCGGTGACTAGTGGAGTTCCTCAGGGATCGATCCTCGGTCCACTATTGTTATATATATTAACGATCTGGAAGCAGGGGTGGAGAATTGGATAAGCAAGTTTGCGGATGATACAAAGATTGGTGGTGTTGTGGACAGTGAGGAAGATTACTGTAGATTAAAAGGTGATTTAGGAAGGCTGGAGGTGTGGGCTGAGAAATGGCTGATGGAATTTAATACAGATAAGTGTGAGGTGTTACATTTTGGAAAGGCAAATCTAAATAGGTCATATGCATTAAATGGTAGGCTATTGAGATGTGCAGAGCAACAAAGGGATTTAGGAGTTGTGGTAAATAGTACCCTCAAGGTTGATACTCAGGTAGATTGTGTGGTGAAGAAGGCATTTGGAATGTTGACCTTCATAAATCAGAGTATTGAATTCAAGAGTAGGGAGGTTATGATGAAATTGTACAAGGCATTGGTGAGGCCAAATTTGGAGTACTGTTTACAGTTTTGATCACCAAATATAGGAAAGATATAAACAAAATAGAGAGAGTGCAGAGAAGGTTCACGAGAATGTTGACAGGATTTCAAGGTTTGAGTTACAGGGAAAGGTTGTGCAGACTGGGGCTTTTTTCTCTGGAGCATAGAAGATTGAGAGGGGACTTGATAGAGGTGTTTAAGATTTTAAAAGGGACAGACAGAGTAAAGGTGGATAGGCTTTTTCAATTAAGAGTGGGGGAGATTCAAACAAGAGGGCATGGTTTAAGATTGAAGGGGGAAAATTATAAGGGGAACATGAGGGGAAATTTCTTTACGCAAAGGGTGGTAGGGATGTGGAATGAGCTTCCGACAGACGTGGTCAAGGCGGGATCATTGGTTACATTTAAGGAAAGACTGGATCGTTACATGGATAGGAGAGGACTGGAGGGGTATGGACCGGGTGCTGATCAGTGGGACTAGGAGGGTGAGGATTTGTTACGGCATGGACTAGTAGGGCCGAACTGGCCTGTTCTGTGATGTGAGTGGTTATATCTCCATATTTCCATCATGTAATGTTTAGTTGGGAGTCAGACTTCCACTTCCTGGCTACTGACAAGGTGACCTTCACAAACTTGGTATCTGGACAGTTTAAAACTCACTGTCATAATGTTTCCCAGAAGGTACAACTCCAGATCCTGGGGATAATCCACCTATGTAATTGTTTTCAGAGGTCCTCCCAGAAGGATCTCACCTTTTACACAGCCAGGTTGAATGGATAAAGGTTCCAATTTCCAGACAGTGTCCTGTCTGGCTGCATCATTGTATGGGACGGTAGCTGCAACGCATTGGACTGGAAATCAACACAGGAAATGGTATAGAAGATCACTGGAATCTCCCTTCTTCTGACAATTAAGTTTTAAATTTAGACATACAGTACAGTGACAGGCCCTTCCTACCTATGAGCCCATGCAGTCCAAAACTGTAATTAGTCTACAACCCCCCCCCCCCCCCCCCAAACCGTACATTTTGATGGGTGGGAGCTAACCGGAGCACCTGGAGGAAACCCAAGCATACAAGAGGACGTACAGACTACACCAGATTCAAACACTGGTGCTGCAATAGCGTTGCGCTGACCACTACACAATCATTCTGGGAGTGTTGCTTAAATAGGGCTTAAAGAATTGTAGAAGACTCTTTCCATCCACCGCACAGGATCTTTGACCCAGTGCCATCATGAAGGAGGTACAGCAGCATCACAGTCAGGACTGCCAGGCTGGGAAAAAGCTTCTTCCCGCAGGTTGTGAGATTGCTGAACATTCTCCTTTAACCAATTAAATTATTCCAAAATAATTATGATTATTTATTGTAAATTATATCTATATATTTGAATTTTTTTTTGTTATATATGCTATGTATGTGCACCATGGTCTGGAGAAACGTTCTTGTGTCTGGGTGTATGTGTACAGTCAGATGAAAACAAACTTGAACTTGTATATATTTTGTTTTCAGACGGTGGTCATGGGCAAGTGGTGGGACAAAGCAGCCAAGTTCCCGTGGCCGAGGGCGTCGTGGGAGAGCCGAATGATGCAGGCAGCTTTCCTCTCGGTGCAGTCACCGAGGAGCTGGATGTCCCAGCTGGCAACAGTCCCTTGTTGGTGCCCCAGCCTGCCCACTCAGAGAGTGCAGCACTGAGCCACATCGGGCACTCCTCAGTAAACACAGTGGTATAAATAGGAAGGGAAGGGGATTAATCATCGTTTCATGGAATTTGGGCAAATGTTTGCACAGTGCTATGTTGACAATACCAGTCAGATATCTTAACGAGACTTTGGTTCTGGTTTCCAGCAGATTTCCCTGGTTTGATGAATGAATTGATCCTTTGTGTATATATTGATGATGGAATGCAGCACGTTTCCCAGTTCACGGGTATCATAGGACTTTAGAACCCTAAACGGCAGCTGGTTTTCTTTTGTGTTTTTTTTTAAAAATAGACTTTGCATAAAATACAGGGCTTAGAATCAAGAGGCTGGATCAGACATGTGAGATTGGTGGTTCTGTGAGCATCACCAATTGGATATGCCAGGGCTCTCAGAATGGCAGTGGATCAGACCCAATCCTTGGAAAGTGATGTGCTATCTCTGGGCTCATGGAGGTTTTACCGATGAAGCCAATCCACGCTGTGGCCTAGGTGACCCAGAGTGAAAGGTAGGTGGGTGGTTATCAGTGTCACTGGCAGTTAGGATCAGGGAAGGTGGTGTGGTTCTGGGGCCGGTGGAGAGTCCTTGGAGGGGGGGTGCAAAGCAGTCCCGTTGGCACTTTGGGGGAGGGGTGGGTGGGAGCAGTGCCCTGGGGAAGGGTGGTGACGGTCCTGGTACATCGGGTGGGGTGGGGGGGGGAACAGTCTCTGTTAATGGGTGGGGTGGGGCTGGATTGCAAGCTTCCTCACACTAGGAGGGTCGAGAGGTTTCCTCTCTGTCATCAGCTTTCACAGTGGGACATGTGTGGACAAGGACTGTTGCTTGTTGCAGGCTCCTGGGATTAAGAGTCTGCACTAGAAGCACTGCACCTCCACACTGGGGGGGTCCTGACATGGTTATTTTTTTTAAACCAGTACTGTATCAGTACTAATGTTTAATAAACTGCGACTGGAGGCAGGCTGCCGATTAGGCAATATTGAGAGCAAGTCCTGTGTATTTTTCAAGTAAACTGGCACGCCCTTTCTCCATTCCATGCTCCCTTCCCTCGAGATTTCACTGTTGATAATATTGATCATTGCTATGGATGCAATTAATAATGAAATGGTCAACAATGTTGCTGTGGTCCTAATGATCACCTACGTTGATGTGATTGGTATGAATCAATGCTGTTTGTTCTCTATAGGTGGATGATAATCATGTTGATGTGATCTGTTGATACTGATCAAGGAGTTTGAAGGTGGGTGTGCTTGCTGGCATTTCTGTTGACTGCCTGTAGTAGCCATTTAGTTGGAAAATGTCAATTCAAATGGGGTTGTGGGTATTCTGCATTCTTTGTATCAGCTGGTCACAGTCTCTCCTCTCATTTCTCAAATAAACATGTAAATATGCATGGGCTCACAACCCTGAGAGGGGTGGTAGAAGGTTGTTATTCACATTGGAGTTTTGTGACCAATGGTGTGCTGCAGGGATTGGTGCTGGGCCGTTGTTGTTTGTCATTTATACATTGAGTATTTGGGTGAGAATGTAGATGGTGTGGTTAGTAAGTTTACACCCGTGGACAGTGAAGAAGGTTGTCTCAATTTATAACAAGATCTAAATTAACTGAAATTGAACCATGGCATTTGGCATTTAACTCTTGACAAGCGTGGGGTGTTGCATTTTGGATCATTAAACCAGGGCAGGACTTGCACAGTAAATGTGGGGCCCGGGGGAGTGTTGCCGGACGACGCGGGGCCCGGGGGAGTGTTGCGGGACAGACACGGGGCCCGGGGAGTGTTGCGGGACAGACGTGGGGCCCAGGGGAGTGTTGCGGGACAGACGCGGGGCCCGGGGGAGTGTTGCGGGGCCCGGGGGAATGCTGCGGGACAGACGCGGGGCCCGGGGGAGTGCTGCGGGACAGACGCGGGGCCCGGGGGAGTGCTGCGGGACAGACGCGGGGCCCGGGGGAGTGCTGCGGGACAGACGCGGGGCCCGGGGGAGTGCTGCGGGACAGACGCGGGGCCCAGGGGAGTGCTGTGGGACAAAAAGACCAAACGGTACAGGTACATAGTTCCTGAAAGTGGTAATACAGATGGACAGGGTTCTGAAGGTGTTTGGTAGCTTCCTTTCAATGGCCAAGGCATAGAGTGCAAGATGTTGCAACTGTACAAGATTTTGGTGAATCCACACTGGGAGAATTTTGTGCAGTTCTCATCCTCCTTGCTGAGGAAGGAAGTCATGAAGCTGAAAGGGGTGCAGAAAGATTCACAGGGATGTTACCAGAACTGGAGAACTTGAATTGCAAGGAGAGACTGGATATGCTGGGGCTTTCGAAGCGTTAGGAGGCTGACGGGTGACTTTATAGATGTATATAAAATCTTGAGATGCGTAGCTGAGGTGAATGGTCACTGTCTTTTTCCCAGGGTACTGGAGTCTAAAATGTAGAGGTTTTAGGTGAGGGGGGAAAAGATTTAAAAGGGACATGAGGGGCAACCTTTTTTGTACACTGGGTGGTGGGTATGCGGAACGAGCTGCCAGAGGAAAAGGTAGAGGCAGTACAATTGCAGCATTTAAAAGACATTGAGACAGGTGCATGGATAGAGGGATATGGGCCAAACACAGTTAATGGGACTAGCTCAGGTAGGCAACTTGGCCGGCATGGACACATTGGGCCGAATGGCCTGTTTCCATGCTCTATAACTGACTTTAATTATTCAAACACCGCAGTTAACAGACATTTGTAGTTTGTGATTTGAACTTTCTGTGGCAGTGGAAAGATTTTGATACTCAGTGAATCCCAAGTAGAGATTAAATTTGATACCATTATTAGATCCATGTGTTTGTCCAAGTTTCCATTTTTCACTTGTTCTTTTACCACATCATGTAAGTACTGATTCACTGTCTTGTACTTCAGTTAACAAAATGAAATGCCAAATAAATTCTGAAGTGGAAGGAACTCCTTGTGATATTTTTCTCTCACTTCCTATCATCATACATCCCACATTCACCAAGATGACTGTTGGACCCTCAACGTGTCGCGCCCCCCCCCCCCCCCCCCCCCCGAACCCAGTGTGATGCTTCTACAGACTGTTGTCAAATCAAGACACATAATCGGTTTTCCTGTGCAATAACAGATTCACAAGTCAGTTATTAACCAGAAGCTGACCTGTGGATTGGCTGGTTTTAATTGAGAATAACTCAGCACTGCTGTCTGGATCCTAACCCATGGGTTTTAGTGTAATGGACGTAGGAATTTGAATGTGGAATAACAAAAATCCAATGTGGATGATGAACTGGAATTGAGTTTGGCTGGTTCTCTAACAAGTCCGGAGTAAGTTTCATTATCCGAGTGTGGTCACTGGTACTAATTTAATCTGGGAGCACAGTTTTTATTACAGAATGGTTACTGCAAAGGAGATTATTCAGCCCAACAAATCTGTTCTGGCTTTGTACCTGGGGGTTGGATTGGTGGTGTTGCATAATCTGGGGGTTCTGGTGTTTTAGTAGACTGACAAATAAGCAGGAATGGATTTACTGTTGGCACCTTCAGTACCAGGTGGACCATTGTTTGGATCCACCAATGGAGAATCCAGTCAGAATCCCCACAACCGAAACAAGTTCCAGCCTGGAAATTAAATGAGTCGTTCTGATGAAATGAGGGGTTGTGTGTATAGCATGGAAAAATTAATTGGGGGGGGGGGGACTTCAGGGATTTTGTGAACAGAAACCTGGGAGTCAGAGTAGAATTGAATGCAGATGTATGGGCAAGGTTGGTATCAGTGACTGAAATATAACTTGGGCTCCACATGGGCTGTATTAAACATAACGCATCTGAGTGAGTTAAAGCTTAGAAATTTGGTGGGTTACAGTAAATAAATCCGAATGGCTATCCGGGAAATAAATCTGAGTAGCTATACGGGAAATAAATCCGTGTGGCCATCCAGGAAACAAATCTGCGTGGCCATCCAGGAAACAAATCTGCGTGGCTATCCGGGAAACAAATCTGCGTGGCTATCCGGGAAATAAATCCGATCCAAGGGATTGGTGAGGTTTTATTATGGAATCAGCAGTGATGCTCAAGGACGAGAAAATTGCCACTTTTATAGAAGAAAGGATGCAAAGGTAGGGAAGCCCAATAGTTACATGCAGATCAGTGGTGGGGGAAATTACTGGAAGCATTTAAGGGCAGAACTAGCAGTCCGTTAGATGAGTGAGGATTAATTTGTTCAAGGCAAATCGTGTTTTCGTTAGAGCTGAAGGAAATGCAGTGATGCAAGGATATATATATATATAAACATAGAGGCATCTACAGAGCCTCTAGTTAAAGAAAATGCCCAAAATTAAAGGCTCTGGAATAAATGCTGTCGGAGTAGGATGTTTAGAACATTTGCAAAGTAACGGAACCACAGTTTTCAGGCTGGAGTGAAAAGTTGATTGGAGTTCCCGGGGTGGGGGGTGGAAGGGACAACTGCCACGTTCAGAGAGGGGGTGTGGTGGGCTGTGAGGGAAGTAATAAACTTCACAGAGATTGAATGGGCTTGTAGTAGAGATTGAATGGTAGATGAAGTCCAATGCTGAGAAGTGTTTGATTTTTAAAATTTCAATTTAAGGGACACAGCCCTTCTGGCCAACAAGCCACCACCACCTGTTTACACCTATGTGACCAATTAACCCCGTGCGTCTTTAATGCCAGGTGGGAGGAAATCCCGGCAGTCACAGAGAGGACATACAAACTCCCTGCAGGCAGCAGCAGATTCGAAGCTGGGCTGCTGGTACTGTAAGTGCGTTGAACAATGCACTGCGCTAACTGACGTAATCTGACACACTGATGGGTGGATTGAGAGGTATTTGAATCGAGAAGAGCAATTCTAAAAGCGGTTCAGAAACCATCGGGGGGGGGGTATGTGTGTGTTATTGAAAGTGGTGGGGCAGGTTAGAGAATGCAGTTTAAAAGTAAAAGCATATGTAATTCTTGGTTTTAAGAACAAAGCAGAGAATACTTCAATGAGGAAATCACAATGAACTCTCTAAAATCAGCAGTTCTGAGCTTCCCACTTGAGTAAAGATGTCAATCGTGTGAATAGGGTGCAGAAGAGATTGCACCAAAGATTCTGTCGCAGAGAGATTTGAGTGAATGCAATACGAGATCTGGATCTTTTAGGGAATGAGTCAGGACAGGTGACAGAAGTGTGTGTCAGGGAGCATTTTAGGTTCAGTGATCATAATGCCATTAGTTTCAAGTTAATTATGGAGAAGGATAAGTCTGGGTCTTGAGTTGAGATTCTAAATTGGACCAAGGCCAATTTTGAGGAAATGAGAAAGGATCTAGAATGTGATTTACCAGGAGAATATCTCCTGGGTTAAGATAGGTTTTCAGGCAAGGATGTGCAAGGTAAGTGAGAGGTGAAATTTTGAGAGTAGAGTGTTTGTATGTTCCTGTCAGGATTAAAGGCAAGGTTCACAGGCATAGGGAACCTTGGCTTTCGGGGGATATTAGGGATCTGGTTCGGAAGAAGAGGTATTAAGCAGGTATAGGCAACATGGAATAAATGAGATACTTGAGAAATATAAAAAATGCAAGGAAAACTTCGAAAGATATCAGGAAGGATAAAAGGCTAAAAGAAGGCATGAGGTTGCTTTGGAAGACAATGTGAATGAAAATCCTAAGGGTTTCTACAGGTATATTAAGAGCAAAACAACAGTAAGGAACAAAATTGGTCCCCTTGAAGATCAGAGTGGTCACTTTGTATGGAGCCAAAAATGGTGGGGGCAGGTTCATCCATCTGTTTAGGTCGTCCTTAATTTTTTTGAGCAAGAAGGTTTAATTGAGTTTATATAAATTTTGTAGATTATTATCCACCCTGACTCCCAGGTACTTAATTGCTCTTTTGTGGCCTCTTCAAATGTCTGATTTATTTGAATTGACTATAGTCCCCTTTTGTAAGTGGCATAATTTTGCTCTTGTCCCAATTAATCTTGTAGCCAGAGGCATTCCCATAATCCTCCAGGGTAGAGTGAAGCTTGGTCAATGAACTTGCTGGGTCTATCAGATATATCAGCAAATCATCCACAAATAGCTTGATTTGATATTCTTCCCGGCACACTATGAATCCCCCCATTGTATGGCTTCACCCAGCAGTTCAATAGCCAAAATGAATAGACCTGCTGTAGATGGAGATGCACACCAGCCCACAAAATGGCTGGCAACTGCGTGGACCTGGAAGGGGGGGGTGGGGTGGTGACACCAACCGTCATCCCAGGTGACCACCCACACGGTGGGAAGATGGGGAACTCTGGTGGGAATGCCGGCCAATCCCAGTCCAGCGCTCTGATGATGCAGGCCCCTGACGTCAGCACTTGAGGCCCATATAAGCGCGACAGCCAGAGCAATAAACCAGTCTCGTTTTCCAAGGTTTTGGTGTGCGTGCCATTCTGCTCCACAGCCATGCGGTCTCACTCAGGCTCCCAATGTTTTGGGTGTTGCAGCCACACGTGGTTGGAGCAGGTCAAGGTTCAGTTCCAGCTTCGACACATCGCTGATAGTGACACCTGGTACTTCTATGTCATGACTGCACTCAATCAGGACTCAGCGGCAAGGGTCGTAGATTTCCTATGGCAGCCTCCAGAGCAAGGCAAATATGTGGTTTTTGAAGAGCTACTAACCTGCACTTACAGGCCCTCCCAGTGCGAATGCGCCACGTGATTGTTGCATATGGATGGATTGGGGGACAGGGCCCCATCCGCCCTAATGAGTGAGATGCTCTCTTCACCCGAGGGCCACAAACCTTGCCCTGCTCTTTCTGGAACAACTGCCCAAGGATATCCGACTCTTGCTCACAGACGAGAACTCGGCGACCCTCGGAGGGTCGCAACCCGGGCGGACATGGTCTGGAGAGTGAAGGAGACCAGCACCATCATAGACCACATAAGTAAGCCCCACAAACAGCCGACTGCGAGACCAAGACCAGTGGAAAGGCAAGTTAATACCCGGGACAGTTCTGCCGCCCACCCTGTGAATTTCCGGGAAACGGCCTGGCCAACGGTCATTGATGGCTGCAGTAATGCCTCCCTCTACATCTGGGTCTCGCTGTGGTAGGCGTTTCCTGGTTGACACTGGTGCCGAGATAAGGGTCCTACCCCACCACCCCCACCCCCCGGCAGGTATCGACACCCACAATGGCAAGTAGGGCCCAGCATTGAGGGAAGCCAACAGATCCTCCATCCAGACTTTTTGGACCCGCGCTATTCCATTCGGTTTGGCATCAGCTGCTTTACATGGACCTTCCCCCTTATGGCAGTGGAGCGACCGCTCCTGGGGGCTGACTTCCTTCATGCCCACTGCTTGCTGGTGCTTGCCAGAACTTTTCACTCTCTACCTCTGGGTGAAGCTGCCAAGCTACCCCCCCCCCCCACCCCCCCCCCCCCCCCCCCCACTGGACTCTAACACTCTCAGACAATAAATTTGCCTGCATCCTAGCGGAGTTCCTCTCAATAGTTCTCCATGGCCAAGCTAAAGCACATGGTAAGACACTACATATTGACCGAGGGTCCCCCGTTCCAACTCCCTCCTGAAAAGCTCAGCCTGGCAAAGGAGGAGTTTAGAAAATGGAGGAGCTGGGAATTGTGCAGTGTTCCGACAGACCCTGGACCTCTCCCCTCTACATGGTGCCCAAATTAGCAGGGGGTTGGAGTTCATGTGGTGACTACTGCCGCCTCAATGAGGCCTCCACGACCAACAGATATCCCGTGCCCCACATCCAAGACTTTGCTGCCAACCTGCATGGGGCATGGGTGTTCTCCAAGGTGGTCCTCATATGGGGGTACCACCAAATCCCAGTTCACCCCCAAGATATCCCCAAGACAGCAACTTTGGCATGTTTGAATTTCTCCACATACCCTTCATCTAAAGAAAGCTGCACAAACTTTTCAGTGGATAATGGATGCAGTGGGCCAGGACCTCCCATTTGCGTCCATCTATTTGGATGATATCCTCATCCAGTTTTTTTAAATCCTTGACCATTCAGACCAGTCCGCTGGTTCCACGATGAATCCCCGAAAAAACTAAACAAAAAGATAAAGGGCAAAGACAGAAAAAACACACGGTACAACAACAAACCCCAACCCCTCCCCCTGTTCCCTTCTCTTATTCCCCCCATCCTTCACCACCCCCCGCCCTGGCGATCGCATCTCCCGTGCTGTTGCCATTTCCCCCTATCGTTTGGTCTGTGTAGTCTACACCCCTCCCTTTCATCTTTCTCCTCCACCCTCACCCCAGAGTCCTCCCCGATCCTTTCCCATTTCTCATTTCCAATACATTTTCATAAACCCAATATTTACATCAAAATATTTTCCATTTGGTAGCAGTTGATTATGGTGACATACATTAATCCCCGGTTTTATTTTTTTACCCCGAGTACAAATTGCTGTGCCTTTCCTAGGTCCACAAAGAACCTCCTTTCCTTTTCTTCCCCCCCACCCCCGGAGGTACCACTTTCAGAGTGGCCGGGCGCCTAAGGATACACACATATCCCTTCTGTTTCACCAATCTTCACTGATTCAAATTCTTTTCTGCACTTAAAAGGTGCTTCATTGATATCAGGCTAGAAAAATACTTTATACCCCTCTATTTCTATCAACTACCCCCCCCCTTTCTCACACCGACGGCTGCTGCCCCCAAATTCTTTTCCAACCTGGCCGTCACCAGGACCAAGTGGGGTTTCTGCCCGAGGCCCAGTTTCGAAAGGGGTGCGTGCCCTCTCCACCTCCACCCTCTCTCCCAGTATATCTCTGCCCAGCACTTCCTGGATCCAGCTCTGGAAAAAAAACTCACAGGATTCTTCCCCTTGATGCTCCCCATCAACCCCACTATTTATATTATTTTGACAGGAATAATTTTCCAGGGCATCCACTTTATCCCTCACCAATGCGTCCAATTAGTGTTCCACCCTATTCTGTCCACTCTGTCCTCCACATCTGCCATTCTCCCAGTTAGGCCGGAGAGGACACTCCAGTTTTTCTGGTCATGCCCTGGGCTCTCCTGTACACTGCCTGGAACAACCTCTCCTCCATTAGACCCAAGGCCTCCCAACACCTCGCGCAAGCAGAGCTCCAAGCTCCCCCTCCCTCTTTTGCCTTGTCAACATCCTTTCCAGGCCTCGTGGCTATCCTTATTACTGCTGTTGCCAATATGGTCTCCGTTGCCACCGCTCCCATTGTTAGCGCAGCATCTCCCGACCCGACGCCGGATCTCCTCGCCACTGCTTCCCAACTTGTGCTTCCCAGTCGATCCGTTCCACTGACTGCAGTTCACCTGTCGCTGTCGGCGCGAAAGCGCCCTTCCTGATGCGGGCTGCACATCATCGGACCTCAAGGTGGCATCGTCATTTCCCCCACCACGAGGCTCCCCCACCACGAGGCACCCCCAGGTTGATCTCCTGGCACTGGAGCGGATTCCTTGCTTCTCTTGGCAGTTTTATCTCTTCCTACACCACTAGTGAGTACTTTGTTTTTCTTGGTTTATTTTCCTTGTGGATCTGGAAGCTCCTTGCGATGCAAACAAAAAATGAGTTGGGGGTGGGTGAGGAGGTCAGATGTTTTCTTGGGCATTTGTCATCGAACAATGAGTTCCCAGGAATAATTCTGGCAGCGAGATGTGGTTGGGGCAGGCTATCGGAATGCAAGCCACTGCAGCTGCTGCAATCGCGAGCAAATGGACAAGCTGAAGAGACTCAGCAGATTCGGCAGCACCCATGGAGAGAAATGGTCAGTCAGAGCTGGGGTCAGAACCCTCCTTTTCCTTTTAATTGAACCTTGAGATACAGTGACATCGCCTCTGGCCCACAATGCCCAGACGCACCCACGTGACCAATTAATCTAGTGACCTCCTCCACGTTCTGGGACCGTGGAAGAAAAACGGAGAGCCTGGTGTTTACCCACATGGGGAGAACGTGCAAATTTCTCACGGCGGTGGATTCGAGCCCAGATCACTGGAGCTGTGGTGACATTGGGCTAACGATACTGCCCTTGATGGCAGATTGCCTGGGTACGAATGACAGGGTGAATTGCAAGTTAGATACATGAAGAAACTCGGAACGGATTTGACTTCTTTGTATTCGCCAATGGAAATGAATCATGAGTAAGAATCTATGGGGGGGGGGGGGGTGGGTGCTGTTGAGAGATTGAAGAGAGGAGATTGCAGACAGGAACCTAATACGTGGGTCTGGAAGGTTTTAAAATAGAATGAGCAGACATGTGTGTGGCATTGAATCTCGCCACAGGTAGATAACGAAGACAGGCACAGGTATATGCCAGGGAATGAGTCCCTATTGTTGATTTGGTAAAACTGGCATTTTGAGCAATCAATGGAGGAAGTCTGTAGGTCAGTGTCCATGGGTAGAAAAGGACAGCCTACGTTTTGGGATAGGAGCTTCTATCAAGATGCTCTCTGTGGATTTAACATATCTGCTGATGCTCGGGTCTAGAGCAAAATGCGAGAGTGCTGGAGAGGCCGGCACAACATTCTGGGTCTGGACCCTTCATCAGGAATGGCCTGGTGCCTGAATTAAAAAGGTTGGGGGGGGAGTGGCTTGCAGGTCATCAGGTTGGAGGTAGAAGAGAAAGAAGCCAAGAAGTGATGGGGTGGGGGTCGCTCTCTGACAGGAGGAGGGAAAGGGACAAGGAGGTGCAGGAAAGGAGACGTGGCGGAGGGGGGGGGGGGGGGAACAAGTCTCGGTAGGGGTGTTGGTACTGTCTGTTTGGTTCAGCCATTTTGTGGATGGCATGAACAGGCAGTAGTGTGTGGAACTCAAACAGTTGACCACTGAGAGGTCCTTGCTGTGGCAGTGGACAGAGCCAAGGTGCTTAATTGAAAGATCCCCCATGTAGAGGACACCCCACCTCTGGATGCAGGATATGGTCCTGTCAGACCCTAATGGAGGCGAGGGACGAAGAGAGCCGCCCCTGAAAGGGGAAGAGGTGGCAGGAAAGGATGGAGACTGCGTGGCTCATTTGTGTTGCTCCAGCCCCTTCCCCCCCCCCACGGCCGCGCGGAGACAGGGAGATCGGGCTCCCCCTCCGGGCCCTGCGCTTGTCCCCCAGCAGATCTCGGCTCTTCCAGAGGAGGGGTGGGGTTCAGGCAGAGATTCCAGCCCAGACCCGATTCACCCTCGTATTTCCACTGCCACACTTTCTGCCTCTGGCTTCGTCGCACAACTCCCGGAACGGCATTTGGATTCGCAACTGATCACTCGGTTCGGCCTTGGATTGGTTAGGCCACTCTAGGTTTGGGTTCGGATTGGCTGTGGGACCCCGAGCGTGGGTTCGGATTGGCTGTACGGGATTCGGTTCAGGTTGACTGTGGGTCCCTGAGTGTGTGTTCTGATTGGTTGTGCGGGATTCAGTTCAGATTGGTTGTGGGAGCCCACGTGTGGGTTTTGATTGGTTGTGCGGGATTCGGTTCTGTTGTGGGACCCCGAGCGTGGGTTCTGATTGGCTGTGGGACTGAGTCCAGGAGCGGAGTGGCAGCAGGGTTCTGATTGGCTGCTGGTCTCAGGGTCCGGCTGTGGATTGGCCCTGGGTCATAATTGGGTGGAGAGCGTGGTTGATGCAGCATCGAGGTTGTTTACAAGTTGCAATGGATGCGGTTGTTGGACGTCGGGGGTCGGGGCAGGGCAGCGGAGTCGCCGTCCCGGCCCTGAAACAGGTCGCTCTGCTCCTGCATCTGTTGATCGTGGTTGGAGCTGCCCCGCGACCAGGTAAAACACGGGGAGGGGGGGGAGAGGAGAGTGGGGGAAGTGAGGGTGGGGGAGGAGGGGGGAAAGAGAGGGTGGGGGAGGAGGGGGGAAAGAGAGGGTGGGGGAGGAAAGAGAGGGTGGGGGAGGAAAGAGAGGGTGGGGGAGGAAGGGGGAAAGAGAGGGTGAGGAGGAAGGGGCAAAGAGAGGGTGGGGAGGAAGGGGCAAAGAGAGGGTGGGGAGCAGGGGGCAAAGAGAGGGTGGGGAGCAGGGGGCAAAGAGAGGGTGGGGAGCAGGGGGCAAAGAGAGGGTGGGGAGGAGGGGGCAAAGAGAGGGTGGGGAGGAGGGGGCAAAGAGAGGGTGGGGTGGAGGGGGAAAGAGAGGGTGGGGGAGGAAGGGGAAAGAGAGGGTGGGGGAGGAAGGGGGAAAGAGAGGGTGGGGGAGGAAGGGGGAAAGAGAGGGTGGGGAGGAAGGGGGAAAGAGAGGGTGGGGAGCAGGGGGGAAAGAGAGGGTGGGGAGCAGGGGGGAAAGAGAGGGTGGGGAGCAGGGGGGAAAGAGAGGGTGGGGAGCAGGGGGGAAAGAGGGTGGGGAGCAGGGGGGAAAGAGGGTGGGGAGCAGGGGGGAAAGAGGGTGGGGAGCAGGGGGGAAAGAGGGTGGGGAGCAGGGGGCAAAGAGGGTGGGGAGCAGGGGGCAAAGAGAGGGTGGTGGAGGGGCAAAGAGAGGGTGGGGAGGAGGGGGAAAGAGGGTGGGGAGGAGGGGGAAAAGAGGGTGGGGAGGAGGGGGGAGAAGAGAGGGTGGGGAGCAGGGGGGAAAGAGAGGGTGGGGAGCAGGGGGGAAAGAGAGGGTGGGGAGGAAGGGGGAAAGAGAGGGTGGGGGAGGAAGGGGGAAAAAGGGTGGGGAGGAGGGGGGAGAAGAGTGGGTGGGGAGGAGTGGGCAAAGAATGGGGAGGGGGCAAAGAAAGGGTGGGGGGAGGGGGAAGAGAGGGTGGGGAGGAGAGGGCAAAGAAAGGGTGGGGAGGAGGGGGTAAGAGGGTGAGGAGGAGGGGGAAGAGAGGGTGGGGAGGAGGGGGAAGAGAGGGTGGGGAGGAGGGGGAAGAGAGGGTGGGGAGGAGGGGGAAGAGAGGGTGGGGAGGAGGGGGAAGAGAGGGTGGGGAGGAGGGGGAAGAGAGGGTGGGGAGGAGGGTAGAAGGTGGGGGAGGAGGGTAGAAGAATGTGGGGAGGAGGGGGAAGAGAGGGTGGGGGAGAGGGGCAGGAATGGGGAGGGAGAAAGGGGGAGTTGGGGAGGAGAGGGAGAGAGGGTGGGGGAGGAGGGGGAAGAGAGGGTTGAGGAGAGGGGGTAGGAATGAGGAGGGGAGAAAGGGGGGAGTTGGAGAGGGGGAGCTGGAGGGGGAAGAAAGGGGAGGTGTTTGCTGGAGGGTGGGAGGGAGTGGGGTTTGTGAGCTGGGAGAGGGAAGAGAGAGTGTTGCAAGAGAGGAAAGGTGTGGGGCGTGCTGGAGGGTGAGGGGGTTGTGGGAGTGGAGGGGGAGAGGTGGATATGGGAACAGTAAGGGGGCCTGGGCGGGGGCAGCGAGGTGGGGCTTGTAGGGGCGGCAGGGTGGGGTGTAGGCCAAGGTGTGAGGTGGGTTGTGGTCAGCCAGCCAAGAACAGAGAGGGTGGGGGTTCTGGACACTGGGGAGAGGGTGTTGTGATTTCCTGGTGTGGAGACCTTGGCTGTCAAGGTCCGTGAGTGGGATGGTTGGGGTGGAGTTTTGTTATCGGGGTCATGGAGAGGGGGGAATGGGAACGGGAACGGAAGCAGTGTGCTGTACAGATTGTGAAGCATAAACTCCCTCCATGTTGTGACAGATTGTGAAGCATAAACCCTCTCCATGTTGAAATTGTTTATCACGTTTGTGTTCATTTGATCCAGATTGTGCAACTGGCAACACGACAGGTTTCAGAGGCGAGCGGCACATTACACCAGCTGTGGGTTGTACAAACCTAGTGGAAACGAAGCTGAATTTCAACTTGACTCTCTCTCACAGCAACGTCACAGGTAAACAGGCACACCCTTTATCTGGCTTTGGATGACTTGGCCTGTTAGGAACAATCAGCGAGCTCTGATAAGGTCACTCATTGCCAGTCTTCTGCAAGGTGATACTTGGCGGTGGGAGGTGCAGAGAGAGAGGGAGGTGAAAAGCCTCAGACACTATTAGTCTGAATGCATGATGCCCCTGTGCAGATGTTGGGGAATGGAAGAAACGAGGGGAGGAAGGTTTTATGGGATGAAAGCTGGAGAGGAGACGTGGCCAGTTGTGGGAATTTTTCCGAGGAGGAGAGGTTGGAGAGGCCAGGGTTCTTGGATGGAAGGGGAAAAAATCCCACCAAAATGCTGGAGGAACTTGGCCGGTCTCGAGGAGACAGTGGTATGTTGCCGACGTTTCAGGCCTAACCCCTTCTTCGATGGATGGGGAAAAAGCAGGAAATCTCAGAATACAGACACGACTGGCGGGGGGAGGAATCCAGAACAACAAAATGTGTTGACAGAAGGCAGGTTGTAGACATCTACCAAGGACAGGCACCAAGAGCAAACAGGAAGGACTGGTTTCCCAGAATGAGGCCATTAAAGCCAAGGCTTATGAGGGTGGTGAAGGTAATAAGCCATGGAGATGCACAGCAGGGTAAGCAGCCCATCTCGTCTATGCTGACCTGAGATGGTCAATGTCTAGCCCACATCCCAATACACCTTTCCTATCCACGTACCTATCCAAATGCCCTTTAAATGTTGTGATTGTAGCTGCCTGTACCCTTTATTCTGACTGCTCATTCCACTTCCTCTCCGCCCTCTGGCAGCTCGTTCCACCTTCCAGTCTCCCTTGGGCTCTTCGTGGGGCGGCTCTGGGCACTTGACGGCAGCCCCTTGTCGCTGGCACCTAAAAACTTGGCACTGCACCCCTGTTCCTCGGGTAGTTTGCATTGAGATTAAATAATTGTAAAGTTCCTGTGTGCATGAGACTTGATTAAAGGAGTTGCGAGGTTATTCCTTTGGGAGATCCCAGGAGAGGGTGCAGTCAATCCCTGCTCGGCTGTTGACACGGCTGCATTTGCGTTAGGTGCTTCTCAGGACAAAGACCTCGACCAGACAATGGGAGAGCCAGCCCCCGTGAAACCCGCAGAGAGCGTGCCTCAGGTCGATGACCAGGTGACGTCCGATGCCCAGCAATCTGCTGGTGGGAGCAGCACCACAGCGAGGCAGTCAACCAAACGGAAGAAGGACCTTGGAGTTCTAGGTACTGTCTGCACTGGCATCATGGGTGAGCACGGCACGGCAGGGGGTCGTCTAGCCGGCTGAGCCCCTTGTATCGTCAGCCCAACCCCTCCCCCAACCTCTCTTGCATTCCCTCTCAGTCCCATCCTGTTCCCAGTCATTGAGCCTGCCCCATGGAACCCCTCCCCTGACATGGCCCCTCAACCCCACCATCAGCCTGTGCAGGCAGCTTTGGACACTCAACAACTGTGCTCTTGTCAGGAAGGTGCAACAGTGACTGCACTTCTTGAAGAGACTGAGGTGGGCAAGGCTGCTGGCCACCATTATGTCACCCTTCTACAGGAGTTCTCTGAGAGCGCCCCGTCCGGCTGCATCACAGTGTAGGTGCGGTCGCTGTAGAGAAATGGATTGGAAGTCACTCCACAGGACCATAAGAGTGGCAGAGAGGATCCCTGGAGTCTCCCTCCCCCATCGACGTGATCTACCAGGATAGTTGTCTGTAGAGGGAGTGCAAAATCATTGAGGACCCCTCCCATCCTGCACATAGCATCTTTCAACTGCTCATGTCCAGGAAGAGATACAGGAGGATCAGAGTCAGTACCACCAGGCTGAGGAACAGCTTCTTCCCACGGGCAATGAGAATGGTGAACGACCAAAGGAACTGTTCTCACTAACAATCGGAGACTCTCCTATTCATGAAACAATATTAGTATTTATTAGTATGTATGAACACTTGTCTTGCATAAGCATCGTTTGTCTGTATGTGTTATGTCTGGTTGGGTGTCTGTGTGTTTTGCACCGAGGACCAGAGGACACTGTTTCATCGGGTTGTACTTGTACAATCGGATGACAATAAACTTGGCTTTGAGTGTCCTGTGGACATGGACCCCAAGATCTCTCTTGTTTAAAGGAACCACATTTGCCATCTTCTGGTGGCCAGAGAAGATGGAAATATCTCCATCAGGGCCCCAGGAATCTCTTCCCATGGCTCCCACATGTGCCAGGGTTACATCTCCTCAGGCCTTGGGGATTTATCCACCTCCATGTCCGCTCCATGCCTCCTTGTTAATCTCAGTGTCACGGTGAAACCTTTCTCCTGTGGTGAACAAGTTAAAAACCCAACTACCTTTGCCGCCCCTCAGGGCTCCACATTTTCTCTCCTTACGCTCTTCATGTACCTCAGGGTACCTCGAGGCTGCCATTAACCTCATCTCCCGGTTACATCTTGCGGCTCATCTTTGCCCAATTTCTTTCTGGAACACCGCTCAGCACTCCCCGACCCAACGTGGAAGGTAGGGGTTGGCCTGGTGTAGATTCATCAATGGTAGTTAATGCCAAGGTGTGCCTGGCTGCTTGGTAAAAGAATGCAGGGGGTTGGAGATGTTGAAGAAGTGAGGGGCCCTGTGACTTGTGTTGCCAGGCCACCCTGGCCCAGCCAGTAAATCTCCATCAGCCTGGAGTTTCCCCACATTAGGTGGTATGCAAGAGGAAAGGGGGAACCCGGTTACATGATTAGAACATAGAACTCTACAGCACATTACAAGCCCTTCGGCCCTCAATGTTGTGCCAACCCATATATTCCTTTAAAAAAACTAAACCCCCCCACCCTGTTACCCTCTATTTTTCTTCCATCTATGTGCCTGTCTAATACTCCCAATGTTTCAGTATCCACCACCATCCTCAGCAAGGATTTCCAGGTACCCACAACACACTGTTTTAAAAAAAAAACTTACCCCTAATGTCTTCCCTAAACTTCCCTCCCTTCACTTTGTACATATGTGCTCTGGTGTTTGCTGTTCCTGCCCTGGGAAACAAGTCCACCCTATTTATGTCTCTTTAACTTGTAGACCTCTATTAAGTCTCCTCTCATCCTTCTACATTCCAAAGAGAAAAGTCCCAGCTCTGCTAACCTTGGCTGATAAGAATTGTTTCCCAATCCAGGCAGCATCCTGGTGCATCTCCTCTGTACCCTTTCCATGGATTCTACATCCTTCCTATAATGAGGTGACCAGAACTGAACTCGATACTCTGTGTGGTCTCACCAGAGATTTGTACAGTTGCAACATGACCTCTCCTCTCCTGAACTCAATCCTCCATTAATGAAACCCAGTGTCCCATGAGCCTTCTTAACTATCCTATTGTAGTTGTTTGTGGGTTGTACAAACACTGAGTTTAATTGTTTAACAATTCAGTTCAAACATTAGGTTTAATAATTCAACAGTTCAGTTCAAATGTCGTTATTCACAGTCAAAAATGTGAATGCCGACTCAGAGAGAGAAAAAGAAATCACCCAGCCTCACGCTGCCGGTCCGCTGCTTTGACCCCATCGTGCCGGGCTCTCACCTCCGAATGCCGGTTTGAGAACTAAGTGGCGGGATCTGCCACGTGATTTCTCCCCAGCCCGCTCACCCAGAACCAGAGTATTGGAGGTGGTAGGTTGTCGAGTTGAGGGTGGGTTTGGTCGTGATGGTGGACGCCCTCTGCGGGGCAGGGTTGTGCCGCCTGCGCTGGTTGGTCAGTGTCCAAGGGTGCTGGCTTGAGACGGTCCAGTTAGACAGTCTCAAGTCTGTCACCTGTGTCATTGATGAAAACCGTGGCATCATTATGCAGTTCTCTGAGGGGCCCCTCATCTGGCTTTTGCACAGGTGCATGGTGGGAGTCTCGGCTAAGAAAAACATACTGGCAGTCCTGGAGGTCGGATGGGACATATGTGGTTGTGAGACTGTGTCAGGATGTTGGGACTGGAGAAGGCATGGCCACCTCCTCACGGAGGCACATCAGCACGGTCGTGGGCGGTTCTTAAGGTCCGTGTGCTGCAAGGATGAAGACCCTGGTTCTGTAAGCGGGGCGCTGTACACCAGCTTGGCTGAGGAAGTGGCCAAGTCCTCCTTTGGGGCGGTGGGTACGTCTAGCATGACCCACGGCAATTTGTCCATCCAGTCTGGGCTGGTGAGCCGTGCCTCGAGGGATCATTGGTGCTGTTTAATGCCAAGTAGCCGGGCCATTGCTGATCACAGCCCAGAGGTGAACTACGAACCTTTGTCGGAGAAGATGTCTGCCAGAAAGCCAAAACTGGCTATCCAGTGGGTGGTGAGGGCACGTGCACAGGTCACAGTGGAGATGTCCGAGAGTGGGATGGCCTCTGGCCATCTCGTGAATCTGTCCACGATGGTAAAAAGGTGGGTGACACCTCTGGATGGGGGGCCATAGTCCCATGAGGTCGACATGGATATGGTCGAAACATCGGGGTGAAGTTCTGCAGTGGCACCTTGATGTGTCGTTGAATTTTGGTGGTTTGACGGGATGCACGCTCTGGCTCAAGTCGCCGACCTGCTTGCACAACCCATGCCTCATAGACTTGGTTGCAGTAAGTTTCTTTGTTGTCCAAATGGGAGGGGGAGCTGGTCTATGAACCATGTCATAGATGCAGCGTCACCAGGCAGCAGGGATGATGGATGTCCCGTAGACACATTGCATTGGAGTGTGGAGTCAGCAGGCCCAAATCTCACACCCTCTAGGTCTGAGATGGCAGTGCAGTAGGTGAGTATCTCTTCATCCTCTTGCTGGGCAGTTGCCATGGCTGTGTAGTCAACACCTGGGGCCAGAACGTGGATGGCATTGATGGCCTAACGGGATTACGCATCTGCGACCTGGTTGCTCTTGCCCATGATGTTCTAAACGAAAGTTGTGTATTCTGAGATGTAGGTCAGCTGGTGCTGCTGTCGGGCTGACCAAGATTCAGACACTTTGGCAAAGGCAAACGTGAGCAGTGTGTGGCCCTCGAGAAAGTAGCGGAAATGCCGGATGGCAAGGTAGAAAGCGAGTAGATCCCAGTCAAAAGCCCTGTATTTCTGATTGGGGAGACTCAGGTGATGACTGAAAAAGACGAGGGGCTGCCAGCTACCAGTTGCTCCAACTCTCTGCGCACGGCTGTGCCAGATCCGTTGACCGTGGATGTACCAGCATTATTGCCTTTGCCTGCGCTTTCTTGGCGCTGTTGAACATGGTCTTGGCTGCGTCGTCCCAAACGAGCTCTTTCAGCTTGTTGGCCAGGGCCTTGAAAAGCAGTTGCATCATCCTGGCTGCTGCTGGTATGAAACAGTGATAGAGTTGACCAAGCCGACAATCTCTTGGAGTCCCTTCAGAATAGAGGGTTTGGGAAACTTGCCAATAGCCTTAACCCTGGATGGGAGCAGAGCTGCTCCGTGCTGGTTGATGTGGTGGCCGAGGAGGTTGATGGAAGTGAGGCCAAACTGACCCTTGGCAAGGTTGATCGCCAGGCCATGCTCGTCGAGCCTCTGGCAGAACTGTGGGGGGGGGGTACACAGTGTTCCTGGTGATGAGGATGTCGTCGAGGTAGATGAACACGATGTCGAGCTCATGACCAACCATGTCTATAAACCTTTGGAAAGTTTGGGCAGTGTTCTTGAGGCCAAAAGACATGCGCAGGAACTCAGAGCCCGAATGGGGGGAAGAAAGCCGTCTTGGGGATGTTGTCTGGGTAGACTAGAATCTGATGATAGCCGCGTACCAGGTCGATCTTGGAAAATGCCTTGGCACCGTCCAGGTTTGCCATGAAGTCCTGGATGTGAGGGACAGGGTACCGGTCAGCTATTGTGACCTCATTAAGACAGCGGTAGTCCCCACGGGGTCTCCAGCCCCAAGACACTTTGGGGACCATGTGAAGCAGGGATGCCCACGGGCTGTCTGAGCAGTGAACTGTGCCCATTTCCTCCATCCTGTGGAACTCATATTTGGCCAGTTGGAGCTTGTCGAGGGGCAGCCTGTGTGCGTGTGCATGGAGGGGCGGTCCGGTGGTGGGGATACGGTGCTGCACCCTATGTTTGAGGCTGGCCAATGTGAATTGGAGAGTTATGATGACCAGGAAATTGGCTAGGATCCTGGTGTACTCATGGTCAGAGAAGGTCACTGAGCTGATGTGGGGTGCAGTCAATTCGGCATGGTGCAAGGTGATTGATTCGAACATCTTGGAATTGACGAGATGTTGTCCTTTTAAATCGACCAGTAGGGGGTGTGCCCGGAGGAAGTCGGCGGCCAGCAGTAGTTGTGAGACTTCGGCGATGGTGAAGGGAGTTGAAGTTGAGTGGACCCCGTATGTCCTGATGCTGCTGCTGTTGGCGGTGGTAAGGGGAGGCCCCTTCTTTCCGGAACAAGTGAAAACGCCGCCCTGAATGATGATCCTAGATTTAGAAGGGTCGATCTTTTTGGCCGCACTATCGACAGCTGGTCAAGGCATTTCCCGGATGCTTGCAGGGTGGTCAGTATCGGTGGGCCACGGACCTCCATCTTGGTGGTAGGAGCACCACTTGGGCTCACTGGTGCTGTCCATGGCTGACGTCGCCGTTGTCCTTTCTGTGGAGGCTGGGGCCATCTGTTTCACCTGGTGAGCCATAGCCGCCATTCAGTTGATGGTTGCTTCTTCCCCCTGCTGTTTGGCTTGCCCTAGAATGTCCACACGGGCTGTCAGCCATCGGTGGGGTGGGGGGGGGGGGGTCAGTGAAATTGCCATCCGAGAGGAGCAGGTGGATGTCCTCAATTGAAAACCTGTTCGAAGAGGCGGCAGGTCCTGTGTCTATCCATCAGCAGGGCAAGCATTTTGTTCATGAGCGTGGATGGTTTGCCGTCACCTAGGCCATCCATGAGTCGCGGCGGGAGAGACTGAATGTATGCTTGTGGAGCATTTTGATCCCTTCCTACTTGTCGGCTAGTGATTGGAGAGAGTACCTGATGATGTGCCCGGTGGTTTCCTGGTCCAGCGCACAGACCACGTGGTAGTACATTGTGGCGTCAGCAGTTACCTGGCGAATGTGGAATTGGGCTTTGGCTTGTTCAAACCATACTTGCAGTTGTGATGTCCAGAAGGTGGGCCGTTTGAGAGAAACTGCGTTCTGTAGTCCTGAATTGTCTCCTTCCAGCATTTTGAAATCCAATCGTGGTCACCACTGTAGTCGTGTGTGGGTTGTACAAGCGCTGAGTTTAATTGTTTAACAATTCAGTTCACACATTAAGTTTAACAATTCAGCATTTCCATTCAAATGCAGTTATCCACGGTCGAAAATGCGAGCTGACCAGCCAACTCAGAGAAAGGTAAAGCAAACGCCCAACCTCACGCTACCAGTCCGCTGCTCTGACCCCATCACACGCTGGGTGACAGATCTCCCACAGGTCTGTGTAATGAATAAAGAGAATTGGCGAAAGAAAGGCCCAAGTCCTTCATCCTCGAGAGTAAACTGCTCCTCTGGACCTCCCTCCAGAACCCGTATCGAGGATCGACACCGATCAGATCCCATCTTCAGTGCGTTAATCTAAATGCATTTTTTTTTAATAGAACAAGCCTTCTGCATCTTGATGTAGAAACATAGAAACATAGAAGATAGGAGCAGGAGTAGGTCATTCGACCCTTCGAGCCTGCTCTGCCATTCAACGAGATCATGGCTGATCTTAAAGTTCAGTACCCTGTCCCCGCCTTCTCTCCGTAACCTTTAATACCCTTATACTGAAGAAATATATCTAATTCCCTCTTAAATATATTTAATGAACCTGCCTCTACTGCCCTCTGTGGCAATGAATTCCACAGATTCACCACCCTCTGGGTAAAGAAATTCCTCCTCATCTCGGTCCTAAATGGTTTGCTTATTATCCTCAAACCATGGCCCCGGGTTCTGGATTTTCCCATCATTGGAAACATCCCATCTGCATCCATTCTGTCCAGTCCTGCCAGAATTTTGTATGTCGCTATGAGATCCCCTCTCAATCTTCTAAACTCCAGCGAGTACAATCCCAATTTGTGCAATCTTTCCTCATAAGTCATTCCTGCCATTCCAGGTATCAGCCTGGTGAATCGCCTCTGCACTCCCTCCATTGCAAGAACATCCTTCCTTAGATAAGGTGACCAAAACTGCACACAATACTCCAGGTGTGGTCTTACCAAGGCCCTGTACAGCTGCAGTAAGGTATCCTTGTTCCTATACTCAAACCCTCTTGATATGAAGGCCAACATACCATTTGCCTTTTTAACCGCCTGCTGTACCTGCATGCTCGCCTTTGAACTTTTCCTCACCCTGGTTGGAAAATGTTTCAAGTAAAAAGGACTTCCTGAAATAAGTTTATCTGCCATGTTTTTGAGATTCAGTGATACTAAAATCAGCCCCAGTACAGACACTTAGGACATAGAACACTATAGGCCCTTTGGCCCTCAATGTTGTGTCGACCCCTATCTTCCTTTATAAAAAAACTAAACCGACCCTAACCCATAACCCTCTGTTTTCTTCTATGTGTCTAAGAATTTCTTAAGTGCCACTATGTTCCAGACTTCACCACCATCCCTGGAAAGGAGTTCCAGGCACCCACAATTCTGTTTTTAAAAAAACTTACCCCTGATGTCTCCCCTAAACTTACCTCCCTTAACTTTGTACAGATGTCCTCTGGTGTTTGCTGATCCTGCCTTGGGAAACACGCGCTGGCTGTCCACCCTATCTATGCCTTTCATAATCTTGTAGACCACTATTAAATCTCCTCTCATCCTTCGCTCCAAAGAGAAAAGTCCCAGCTCTGCTAACCTTGCCTCGAAAGACTTGTTTTCCAACCCAGGCACCATCCTGGTGAGTCTCCTCTGCACCCTCTCCATGGCTTCTACATCCTTCCTGCAATGAGGTGACCATGAACACAATAAGTAGGGATAAAGCAATTAACACAAATTAGTCATTTTAACTTTGGAAATGGGGAAATCATTGGACTCTGTTTTATTTTCCTCACATCCTTCTTTGCTCCAAAGAGAAAAGTCCTAGCTCTGTTAACCTTGCCTCATAAGACCTATTTTACAATCCAATTTATTGAGCTCCACCTGACAGTACAGGCCCTTCAGCCTATGATGTTGTGCTGACCAATGTAAGCCTAATCCACAGCTATCAAACCCGTCCCTACAACATGCCCACAGCCATCTATTTTTCTACGTCCATGTTCCTGTCTAAGAGTCAATGTTGCAGCTCTGAAGAAACCCTGGGTGGACCACACTCGGAGCAGTTTCTGCAGAGACCCCGGGTGGACCACACTTGGAGCAGTTTCTGCAGAGACCCTGGGTGGACCACACTCAGAGCAGTTTCTGCAGAGATCCCGGGTGGACCCCACGGAGCAGTTTCTGTAGAGACCCCGGGTCGACCACACTCGGAACAGTTTCTGTAGAGACCCCGGGTCGACCACACTCGGAGCAGTTTCTGTAGAGACCCCGGGTGGACCCCTCTCGGAGCAGTTTCTGTAGAGACCCCGGGTGGACCCCACGGAGCAGTTTCTGTAGAGACCCCGGGTCGACCACACTCGGAACAGTTTCTGCAGAGACCCCGGGTCGAACCCACTCAGAGCAGTTTCTGCAGAGACCCCGGGTTGACCCCACGGAGCAGTTTCTGCAGAGACCCCGGGTCGACCACACTGAGCAGTTTTTGCAGAGAACCCGGGTCGACCACACTCTGAGCAGTTTTTGCAGAGAACCTGGGTTGACCACACTCGGAGGAATTTCTGTTGAGACCCCGGGTCGACCACACTCGGAGCAGTTTCTGTAGAGACCCCGGGTTGACCACACTCGGAGCAGTTTCTATATATCTATCCCTTTCTGTTGACTGCTTTTACATCGAAAGTTGCAGTCGTTGTCTCCAAAATGCTCGCCCACTGACCCTTCACCCACCTGGTCAGCTTCATGCCCTGGCATTTGTCTGAGCACTGCCCCATGCCCACCACATGCTGGCACATTGTACTACAGTCCTCTCCTTGATTTGCCTGTATAGCTTCTCGCTCTTACTGTTGTATTACGCCCCCCCCCAGCAAAGTGACTGCCTCTATCCAGCCTCATTTGAAAAGCCTTCTAAGACTTTGTAGAACATAGGACATTACAGACCCTTCAGTCGTGCTGACCCATGTAAACCCATTTCCTCTCTCACACCATAATCCTTTATTTTTCGTACATCCATGTTGCCATCCAAGAGTCTTCTGAATGTCCCCTGTTGCACCAGCCTCCGTCAGCACCGCTGACGTTGCATTCTAGGCACCCACCACACTCTTTGTGAAACACTAACCCCTAAACATTTCTCTATTCACCTAAATATTCAGCCCCAGGCTCCTTGATCAATGATGTAGTGCCCCCTCCTCTCGCATCTCCCTGCTACCCCCCCCACCCCCGAAATGTGAGATGCCAATGGTGGCCTCTTCACCATGCCTGTGACTGCAACAGCTGATATTAGTTCCAAGTTCGTGTGTTTGTGCTGTACCATATCCCGCCCCAACTCCGTCCTGCCCTCTCCCCCTTTCCCAGTTTACTTTAAAACCTCTCCAACGGCATGAGCAAACCTTCCAGCAAAGGTATTGGGTCTGTTATAGTTCAGGGGCTTGTACGTGTCCCACCATGCCCAGAAACGTTCCCAGCATCTAAAGCCCTCCCTCCTACATTTTTCCAAATTCCAATTCCTATGTTCACTGATGTCTGGAACGAGAAGTCATCCGGAGTCTAAACGTGGACAAGACAAAGGAGATGCTCGTGGACTTCAGGAGGACCAGGAACGACCACCCTCTACACATCAACAACACTGTAGTGGAGAGCATCAAGTTCCTTGGAGTTCACTTAACCAGTGACCTAAAGTGGACACTTGTCAGGAAAGCGCAACAGCGACTGCACTTCTTGAGAAGACTGGAGCGGGCAAGGCTACCGGCCACCATCACGTCAACCTTCGACAGGAGCTCTAGTGAGAGCGTCCTGGCCAGCTGATATGGTTGCTGCAGTGAAATGGATGGGAAGTCAATCCACAGGACCATAAGAGTGGCAGAGAGGATGCCTGGGGTCTCCCTCATCGACGTGATCTACCAGGATTATTGTCTGCAGAGGGTGCGCAAAATCATGGAGGACCCCTTCCACCCTGCACATAGCATCTTTCAGCTGCTCCTGTCGGGGAAGAGATCCAGGAGGATCAGAGCCAGATTCACCAGGCTGAGGAACAGCTTCTTCACATGGGCAGTGAGAATGGTGAATGACCAAAGGAACTGTTCACACTAACGGTCTGAGACTCTCATAATCACGAAACAATATATATTTGTATATATGAACACTTGTCTTGCATGTGTATTGTTTGTCTGTTATGTCTGGTTGTGTGACTGCCTTTTTGTTTTACACTGAGGACTGGAGAATGCAGTTATATCAAGTTGTACTTATACCGCAGTCCTGTGGCAGAATGTTGTTCCCTTTTACCCCGCCCTACCACTTGTGCAACAGCCACTGTCACTGTACCCTTCCTGTTCGGAATGCCTGACAGATGTGACGCCCGTTGACTGCCCGACCGTTACCCTCTCTCACGTAACTCTGACGTGACGCCCGTTGACTGCTCGACTGTACCCTCTCTCACGTTACCCTGACGTGACACCCGTTGAATGCCCGACCGTTACACTCTCTCACGTAACCCTGACGTGACGCCCGTTGACTGCTCGACCGTTACCCTCACGTTACCCTAACGTGACGCCTGTTGACTGTCCGACCGTTACACTCTCACGTAACCCTGACGTGACGCCCGTTGACTGCACCAGTTACCCTCTCTCACACCCTGACGTGACGCCCGTTGACTGCCCCACCGTTACCCTCTCACGTTACCCTGACATGACGCCCGTTGACTGCCCAACCGTTACCCTCTCTCACGTTACCCTGACATGACACCCGTTGAATGCCCGACCGTTACACTCTCTCACGTAACCCTGACGTGACGCCCGTTGACTGCTCGACCGTTACCCTCACGTTACCCTGACGTGATGCCCGTTGACTGCCCAACCGTTACCCTCTCTCACGTTACCCTCACGTGACGCCCATTAACTGCCCGACCATTACCCTCTCTCACGTCCCTTCTTTCACTATCCTAGGTCAGGTGTTGGCCATCGGGATGATTGTCATCATCATACTTTTGGGTTCTGGAATCGCAGTCGGCTACGTCTGCAAACGGTGAGGGCGCGCTCGCTGCCCAGTCACCTGGGGCATGGGGCATAGGCAGGAGGAGGCTGGCTGGGTGGGAATAACTCCTCCTGGCCATCTCCTCCCGCCCGATTGCAAGGGGTAGGCGGGCTGGATGGAGCTGACTGGGAGGAGAGGGGAAACGGCCAGGGGGTGGTGGTCAGGGCAGGGTGGAGCTGACGAGTGAGTGGGGGAACAGCTGGAAGGGGAGTGGGGATGGGCGGGTTGGGTGAGCTGATGGGGTCGGTGGGTGGGGTAGTGTGGGAACAGCTGCAAAGAGTGGGGGTGGGTGGAGCTGACGGGGTGGGTGGGGTTGATTGGGAATGGCTGGAAGGGGGTTGCTATGGGTGGAACGAGGGGGGTGGGTGGGTGGTATGGCTAGAACAGGAGTGGGGGTGGGGAATGGCTGGAAGAGGATGGGAGTGGGTGGGAGCAGTTGGAAGGGGGTGGGGGAAACAGTTGGAAGGAGGTGGGAGTGGGGAAAACAGCTGGAAGAGAAATGAGACTGGGTGGAGCTGACAGGGTGGATGGGGGAATGGGTGGAACGAAAGTGGGGGTGGGTGGGCTGGATGAGCTGATAGGCTGGGTGGGTGGATGGGAGTACAGGTGGAATGGGAGTGGGGATTGAGTGGGCTGGGTGGAGCTGATGGGGTGAGGGTAGTACGGGGCTGGAACAGGAGTGGGGGTGGGGATGGCTGGAAGGGGAGTGGGGGTGGGGATGGCTGGAAGGGGAGTGGGGGTGGGGCAGGCTGGACGGAGCTGACAGGTTGGGTGAATGTAGAAGTTCTGGATCTCCAACCCCCACCCACCCATCCACCAGTCTCAGGTCCCTCCCTTGCCACCAACTGTGTGAACTACCTGGGCTTCATGACCTCACCAGGACATCTGGCCTCAAAACATCAGCGAGTCTGTAAAAGAATCAAGGGAGGTTCGTTTATTGTCACCTGTCCCAAGATGCAGCAATAAGAAGTTGTCTTGCGAGCAGTCCACTTAGACATCTTGTACGTAGTACAAGAAAGGCATAAGAGTCACAGAGATCAGTTGGTGGGGAGCAGAGCCAACATAATTTTGCCAGTGCGAGGTTCGGGAGGGCGCGGTCCCCCACTCGTCCGCCTTCTTGCTGACAGGAGGGGGGAGAGAGTGTGGCCAGGGTCGAACAAACCTTGTCGGCTGCTTTCCCAAGGCAGCAGGAGGTATAGATGGAGTCGATGAGGTGTGAGATGCTCTGCATACAGAGGATCAGCAACGACAGTGTAGAATGGTGGGGTACGTATAGTGGTCTGTTTGCCCACCCACCCCACTCATGGCTGATTTTCCACGTCAACGCAGAATCTGCGACCACCCAGCCTCCCTCTGCCCTGCCCCCGCCTCCCAAACCCCGACCTTCGCCTAATCGCGGTCTCCTAGTGTCCTGAGATCCAATTTGCACGGACGGGGCAGGCCACACTCAGGCTTGTCTGAGGCACGTCGGGCATCAGGAGCATCCACCGTAACTGGAACCTGCCCTGCCAGCTCCAGTGGCAGGTGTTAGACGTTCGATCACTGCCGCTGGAATATGCGGTTCCCGACCTTCCCCGGTCCAGTTAAAATCCTGCACAAATTTAATGTTCCCTGGGCTCCGGAATTTCCTTCCCTGCCACATGACTCTGATAAACCTGTGCCTGATAATGAAGCTCCACCTGACGTTCGGAATATCCAAAGGGCCTGATGGAGTGGACGTGGATGTTTCCAGTGAATAGGAGGGTTCAGGATGAAAGGGCATCCATTTAGAACAGACCGAGGATGGTGAAACTGGAATTTGCTGTCACAGATGGCTGTGGAGACCAGGCCATTGGGTATGTTTAAAGCAGAGGTCAATTAGTACGGGCATCCAAGGTTATGGGGAGAAGGCAGGAAGATGGGGTTGAAAGGAAAAATACATCAGCCATGATTTGAATGGTGGAGCAGACTGGATGGGTATGTTTAAAGCAGAGGTCAATTAGTATGGGCATCCAAGGTGATGGGGTTAAAAGGAAAAATACATCAGCCATGATTTGAATGGTGGAGCAGACTGGATGGGCTCTGAGGTTCTTGTGGTCTCAACAGCACTTTATAACCCCGGGAAGGGCTAATGGGTCTTTGTACCATTTTATCGCAGAGGACACGACTTAAAAAAGCAGCAGGAGCAGCGAGCGTGCGAGCGGGAAATCCAGCGGATCATGCTACCGCTGTCAGCCTTCAGCAATCCAGGCTGTGAGCTGGACGACGAAGTCACTGTGGTGATGGTGAGCCCCCAGACCCAGACTGGGGAAAATGAGGCGGGGGCCAGCACTCCCGGGGCATGAACTTCTGGAGCCAGCCAGCTGGAAGGAGGGCTGGCCACAGACATTCGACGGAAGAGCAGGCTTCCAATGCAGCCGGACTCGTGAGGCGCGCTTGAATCTTCTGAACGGCCCTCTGGACCGATCGCTCACCCTGACAACTGCTGGGAGGCTAGCCTGACCGACGGAATTTGCTTATGTTGGGAGGATCACGCATGGTTGGGTGCTGGTCATCAATGCATGAATGGTTGTCAGCACAGTCCCCGATGGTTTTGTTTTATATATACAGTATTTTAGGCTAGGATTTGAAGCATGATCTGGGTTTGGCTGTGTGAAAGATAAATAGCCTTTTGCCAGTGTTTTATAACGTTAATGGTGGTTGGGATTGGAATCAGGGTGAACTGTGCCTCAGAAGTGGACAGGGCAGCTCCAATCAGCAGGAGAGGGGCTCCCCCTGCCCCCACCTTTCTGCAGCTTTTGTTGACAAGCTCTCGGCACCACTGTCCAGTTTTGTCCTCTGACGTTCCAGACGCTCCACTACGGGAAACCAACTCAGCATCCACTTCGCCCGAGCTTATTACAGTGGTTTGCGCGACGCTGCAACAGCACCAGCAATCGGGGATCGAATCACGCGCTGTCCATAAGGAGTTTGTTCGTTCTCCCCCCAACTACGTGGGTTTTCCCCAGGGCTCCGGTTCCTTCTCACAGTTTGAAACGTACCGGGGGGGGGTTTAAAGGTTAATTGGGCAGCACAGGCTCGTGGGCCAAAACGTGCTGTATGTCAACCTGCTTAACTCTGATGTCGATAGATGCAAGCCCCTGCTGCCGTCACCTTGGGCTCGCATTCTGCACATCCTGAGAGCCCGTTGGGTGTTTCATTGCTCCCAGCATGAGACTATCTACGTCCTGGGGTAAAGAGACCAAAGCAGAGAGAGTTCTGGCCTGTACGTTTTGCCAGCCCAAAGACTGGCTTCGCGAGGATTTCCGACTTGGTATTTAGTAGGTCTGTAAATGTATTTTCCTTTTCCATTTTTCACCTTCTACAAACATCCCAACACAGAAACAGGCCCTTTGGCCCATCTAGTTCATGATTAACTTATTCTGCATCCAGACCATAGCCCCCTCCCTCCCCCCCCCTTTGCCAATCCACATACTGACCCAATTTTTTTTTCCTTAAATAAGCCCCCATTCACCACTTAAATGAGTAGCTCATTCCACACCCCACCACTCTGTGTGAAGTTCCCCCTACCCACATCCTCTAGATCTCGTCTCCCCCAACCCATTAGATAAATCCTGCTTGCGTTTACTATTTCCCCTTCATAATGTTAAATACCTCCATCAAATCTCCCCTCATTCTTCTACACTCCAGGGAATAAAGTCCTAACCTGTTTAACCTTTCCCTGTAACTCTGTCCCTGGAGTTCAGGCAACATCCTAGTAAATCTTCTCTGCACTCTTTCTGTCCTATTCATATCTCTCCTGTAGTTAGGTGACCCAAACTGCACACAATACTCCAAATGTGGCCTCTCCTTCATGTTAAATCCAATCTCCAACACTTCAACAAACCTTTCCCCACCCTATGAAGTGCCCTGCTCATCACTCCGGCCCTTGCACCCCTTACTGAATGAACAGGGCCTGGGAGCTGAAGTCAGTTACCTTGGGATGCGACCGGGCCGTGGAATGCATTTCAAGTAATCCTTTCCCAGAAATGCGCAGGCAGTGGGCTGGATCAAAGCCCTCTTCGCCCAGAGTGGTGGTGGACACTGAGCCAGCCCCTCTTGTGGAGGGGTAGGATCAAAGCCCGGTGCTGCAGAGTGGCTGAGTACACGATCCCTCTCAATGCCACATGGCGGCTGCGTGGGGTACAGCATCCCCCATTGGCACTGCCCTCGCTCTCCACACACCTCAGACCTACACACACAGCTGCTAACTGTGCTCCTTTCCCGTTTCAAGACACTCTCCACGTTCCTTCTCTTGGTACCACTACAGTCTTAGTCTGTACACTACACATTTTAAACCTGTACAGGGGCGTAACCTTGTACGATCCTAGACACCTGCCATTGTTCGGAATCTGCTGGATTGTGGAATCATTTTAAAATGGCAGTTCCTTTACGCCCGCCCGAGTCGCGCTGTTTCTCCCCTCTCTCCTCCACTCGCCAAAGTCCTGCTGCCATCTCTTTCCCCTCACCCACCTGAATCGTGCTGCTGTCCCTCCCCTCTCCCCCACCCACCATCCCTCTGTCGTCTCTCTCTCTCCTCTCACCCGCCTGAGTCTCGTTGCCGTCTCCCCCCCACCTCCCTGCCTGTACTAGTGCCAGGGGAATGACCCCCTTCTTGGTTCCCCTGCGCTGGCACAGCGGTTTCGGCTGCGTGGGGGATTGTGAGTAGCAATAACAGCTATTGAGCCACTGCCGGGCTGAATGAAAGCCTGCGACCCTGGATGGGCGTCAGTATACAGCGATTCGGAGACGCTTAGAAAGTAGTGGAACGCAACGGGATATTCCAATGCAAGTTGAGCAAGGGTCATATTTGACGGGTAGGGTACTTATAAAGTAATGATATCACAAATTTGCGATGTGGGATGCATGGGAGTTGAGAGTCGGGTCATGTCTGGTGCCAAACTCCATCTTTGATGAGTAGCTCTGTCGGGTTTTTGGAAGTTGCTGTTTTTCAGAATTCTGGATAAAAGATTCGGCAGTGTTTGACTTAACCCTTTGGACTCTGTCCTTGTTTTCCAAAACTGGTTTTATAACCAGTCACCAGCTTGATTGTACTGTAGTTTACCCATGGACTCAGTCAGAGAAGGAAAGGTTAAAAATGGCCAGACTTTCACTACCTTAAAAGTTCATATGGGTTTTAAATAGCTTTAGTTGCTAAAACTGTTCCATAACACTATGATATAGAAGCACTTTAAAAAGCTTTAATCTGGAAATCATTTTTATAAGATGTCCAGTCAGTGTTCGACACTCCAGTGAGGGAAATCCTCTCGTCAAACTCCTGTGTTTCACTGTGATCACCCGTGTTGAGAAACCACCGCTGCTCTCTCCTCTCAGTGGCCCCTTCCCATCCCAGGGATGACAGACAGTCCCAGCCACTCCTGAAGAACATGGTGCACCCTTGCCCCTTCACTATCAGGACACTCCTTTGCACCCCCACCAAGCCCCAGACAGCAGCAGTCAGAATCCAGGAGCCCCCCCGCCCCCCCCCCCCCCCCCGAGGAGGGGTATCTGCAACTTTCTGGCTGCTGTTAAATGTATTTTGAAGATCAGTTGTTCATCATCTCAATTATTGGAGCTGTTAAGAATTCTATTGTTTTTAATTTCTCCAGGAATATTCTGCTCCAAGTGTTTTTATTATTGTGCAATGAATGTTTTGTTTTTGTGCTGCATTGGACGGGAAGGGAGGACGTGGCTGAGGGTAGAGGGAGGGAGGCAGAACTGGAAGGCTTGAGGGAGGGTGGGAGCACCAGAGGACAGGACTGGAAGCTAAATCAAGTTTATTGTCCTCTGATTGTACAACCCGATGAAACGGTGTTCTCCGGTCCTCGGTGCAAAACATGCAGACGCACAACCTGACCTAACACTCGTACAAATAATACACATGCAGGACAAGTATTTTATCTATAAAAATAAATGGAATATTGTTTTATACATACAGAGTGTTAGTGTGAACAGTTCCTTTGGTCGTTCAGCGTTCTCCCTGCCTGTGGGAAAAAGCTGTTCCTCAGCTTGGTGCTGCTGACTCCATTCCTCCTGTATCTCTTCCCTGACGGGAGCAGCTGAAAGATGCTGTGTGTGGGGTGGAAGGGGTCCTCCATGATTTTGCACACCCTCTTCTGACAATGATTCTCATCTGACAACGATCCTCTTTGCCTCTCTTATGGTCCTGTGGATTGACCTCCGATCCATTTCTCTGCCACAATAGTACCCACACTGTGACGCAGCCGGCCAGGACACTCTCGTGGAGCTTCTGTAGAAGGTTGACATAATGGTGGCCGTTAGCCTTGCCTGCTTCAGTCTTCTCAGGAAGTGCAGTTGCTGTTGCGCCTTCCTGACAAGTGAGATGTTGAGTTGTTCACGATAGGTCACTGGTTAAGAAGTGTGCATGGGAGTGGACAAGAGTGATTGGGTGTATGTGGGGAAGCACCCACAAAGGGGGATGAATGGCATTGAGGATGGAGAGGGACCATGAATGAGTTTGTGGCTTCGGGACATGTCTGCCAGAAGGGGCAGGGTACGAGGGGGAAAGGCAAGGATGTGTCTGAGAGTGCAAGGACAGGATGTAAATTGTTGGAGGAAGGGAGAATGTGAGGTGCTTGGTGAATCTGGCCCCTCCTGGTGCTGAGGTGGTGTGCTGGGACCCAGCTACCTACCCCATACGCAGGAGGTGGTGGTGGGAGGGTCAGCATGACAGGGTTCACAGCATCAGCTAGAGACTTTATCCTGGCAGAGAGTGCGGCTGGGGACAGGGTACAGGCAATGGGGTTATTGGAGGTGGAGAATGAAGGGAAGGGGCTGCAGAGAGCAAGGTGGTTGGTGCACATTTGTGTGTTGGCCCAATAAAGCAGAGGTCGGGTAATGGTGTTCAAGCCCTAATGGGAGTGGGGAGAATGGGGTCCGAACCCTGGGTAACAGTCACTTGCTGTTGACACTGTGCCATTGCCAGGTTTGTCCATGGTCTCCAATGAGCCTACACAGCAGGTGTCCCAGTGACAGTTCCAGCAAGAGCTCAAACCCTTCCACCATGCTCAGGGAGCACACCAGACATTTAAGGCATGAAGCAATTCTGTTCAAAACCAGACCAAGTTTCCTCCTGTTCTGACTCGGTCCCAGCACGTTATAACTCAAGAACCCATCCAGTATCGAAGTGGGGCTGTTATGCCTATAGCACCCCCTTGGATAATGGGAGAAAGTTGCACCAAATCTAATCAAATCCATTCAATAACCCAGGACCCTCTGAATGCTGGTCCTTGGAAGTTTTCTAAAACGTTTACACCAATCACCCTGTTTTTACACTGATTGTCCTCACTCTGTACCGATAGAATGCTACACACCTGAGAGGTTTCCCTCTCCCTCCATCCATCTCCTATCCATCCCACTCCTCTATCCTCTGCCTCCCCCAATCTTCCCCTCCTTGGTCCCTCTCCATCTCTCCCCTCCATCCCTCTCCCCTTCATCCTCCATCTTCACCCTTCCCACATCCCCCCCCCTCCATACCCTCCCCTTCCATCTCTTCATCCCTTCCCCTTCTCCATACTTCCCCCTCTCTGTCCCTGTCCTCTCTCCCCACACCCTCCGGAGGTGAGCATCAAACTCAGCTCTCTCCCTGCCTGTGGTACCACTCCGCTGCTTAAATCGTGTGCCAAATTTTACACGTTCTGCCCAACCAACAACTAAACACCCTTCTCAAATTTCACAATTTACCTGACTCCATTCTGTTTTGGTCACTGTCATTTTTGTTGAAAAAGTGTTATAATTTACTGCAAATGCAGACAAAGAAAATGAAAAGTTGTCAGTTGAATTATTATTTATTTGAGATCTAATACAAAGCTGGAAACAAGATATTAAATTAAAACACATTTTGACACTTCTAATTGTATAAAGCTGATACACCATCCCTACGTGGGAATTCCCAATTTTATTTTAGGAACGCCACTCATTGGCTGAACAACAGGACCCTCCCCATAATGCAAGCAACTTTGTCTTCACCCCTCAGTTCACTAAGGGAGTGAACTGGCTTCCAAGAATACCCCAAACACCATTCTGCAGTCTGGAGACACACAGGTCTCTGCAGATGCCACAATCTAAAGACAGATGCAATCTGCCTGAGGAACTCGTGGTGGGTCAAATAGTGGGGAAAAAAGAATGGCTGATGCTTTGGGCTGAAACCCTTGAAGGCAAAGAATGCAAATAGAAGCTAGTGTAGAGAGGGCAGGATGGGAGGAAGGAAGGGATAAGAAGAGGAGGTTAGGCCCATGTGGGAATGGTGGACCACGGTAAGGTAAGGCATGGCGGACCGAGGCAGTAGATTGGCGGATGCCAAATAGGGAGGGAGAGGAACAGTTCTTCAGCTTCATTCTTCAGTGTTACATCCTGGTTTCAACTGCAGTGGGGACTGACTATTCTCTGTCACCCTGGCCTTAACCTACCAAACAAATGAGAACACTTACAAGGTTTCAGTTGGAGTTGGAACCTTGCTCCTTGTCTTTAAGGTGCAAGGCAGTGTCCAAAGAAACTTGCTATTTGTACCGGTCCAACCTACTGAAGTTATCAAGCCTAATCCTGCCCTCCTATGGCCACTTACTGTTGAAGGGGCAGTTAGTGGTGGACTGTCATTGTCAACTGAGTCCTGTGAACTATTAGAACATGGCAATAGGCAGCTTTGTTAAGAGAGATCCAGCAATACAGTGGCCAAGGGAGCAGGGACGACCATGGACTGGCCGGCCAACACCGGCACAGTTGAAAGACTCCCGACTCCCTGGTGAGTTACACGGTGCAATTGGAAACAGTGGGGAATCTTCAGATACGGCCCCCAATTTACATCAAAAGTCTTCACAGCCAAGAAATCACTGTGAAGCATAGTCATGGTATGTAGAGAAATGTGGCAGGTCAATGTACAAGGAGGTCCCAGAAGCAATGATTACACAGCTGAGTAGTATTTTTCCCACAGAATTCCCAGTCCTTTGAATACTATCATAGGATTTTTGTTTAATTCCACTGAGCAGGCAATAGGGTTCTCAGCATCGGTTTGCACTGTGAGCTCAAGATCAGGGCGGAGTTTATGCCGTTTAATCTGCTGAGCTCTTTTAAGTTTCATTTCTTCTGTTACGAGACAGATTCTTTGGCCTTTTTGAAATGACTGTGCAGCAGTAATTTAAATAAAGACGCAGACCATCAAGGAAGTTCCAGCTTGAGGTGAGCATCCACGTCACTCAATCTTAATTGAAATGGGGCCTCACCAACACAGTCACAGTCCATCGAAACCTATCCCATGTGAAGGCAATTTTTTTTAGCTTCTTATCAGATATGATTTTGGTACCTAATACATACCCAAAATGAGGAAAAGCAGAGAAACCTGGGATTGTTCGTTGCCTGTATTCCAGTCCGAGTGAAGGACTGCTGCCACTGTTGTCCTCAGGCAATGAGGAGCCAAAACATAATCACAAGTGCCACAAAGAGGAAAAGGCGTGACAGGAATTGCTCATCCACATATTGCGGTGTTCCAAGGACTGCTGTAGGGTAAGAGAGGAGAAGAAAGCAGGAGACCATTAAACGTAGGAGGACACAATGCAGTGAAGCAGACACTGGCAATGAGCACACCATGAGAAGCTACAGCCTGAAATGCGGACAGACACGTTCTACCCCTGGAGACTGTCTTGATCCATAAGTTCCTCTAGCAGATCACCGTAGACAATTGGGCAGCTTTCCCACAGCACTTCATGAGCAGAAATAGGTCAGTCAGCCCATCGACTCTGTCCCACCAGTCACTCGTGAGCTCATCCATTTTCCCACTCAGCCCCACCTTCTCCCCATAACCTTGGATGCCCTGACTAATCAAGAACCTATCAATCTCTGCCTTAAATACACCCAATGATCTGGCCTCCACAACTGCCTGTGGCCACAAATTCCAGATTCACCACCTGGCTGAAGAAGTTCTTGCGCATCTCTGCTCTGAGCGGATGCCCTCAGTCCTGAGGTTGTGCCCTCTTGTCCTCTTGTCCTTGACTATCCCACCACAGGAAACAATCTTTCTACATCTACTTTGTCCATGCTCTTCAACATTCAAATGTTTCAATGAGAACCCCTCTGATTCTCCTAAATTCCAATGAATATAGGCCAAGGGTTGTTAAACGCTCCTCATATAATCCTATGAACCTTCTCCAAGGTCAGCACATCCCTTCTTAAATGAGCCCAAAACTGCTCACAAATCTCCGTGAGGTCTCACCAGTATCTGAAAAAGCCTCAACATCACATCCTGGCTCTTCTACACATTAATGGCACCGTGAAGAAAGCACGTCAGCGCCTCTACTTCCTCAAGAGTTTGCGGAGGTTTGGTACGACACCAGAAACCCTGGCAATTTTCTACAGAGGTGTGGTGGAAAGTGTGCTGACCGGCTGCATCACAGTCAGGTAAGGGAACACCAATACCCCAGAGCGTAAAGAATCCCACCCCCACCCCCAACAGAAGGTAGTGGAAACAGCCCAGGACATCAGGGGCAAAACCCTTCCCACTGTCGAGAACATCTATAGGGAACGCTGCTGTCGGAGGGCAGCAGCAAACATCAAGGATCCATACCACCCACCATGCACTCTGTTCTCGCTGCTGCAATCAGGAAGCGGTATCAGTGCTACAAGACTCGCACCACTAGGTTCAGGAACAACTGCTACCCCTTCCACCATCAGAATCCTCAACGACAAACTCAATCAGGGACTCATTTAAGGACTCTTACATTTGCACCATGTTGATTTTTTAAAATCCTCTCAGTATTGTACAGTTTGTTTACATTTATTATCCGTTTACAGTTCTTTGTTTTACATGTATATATTCAGTACATGTTTTTTGCATTATCAATTAGTGGTAATTCTGCCTCGCCTGCAGGAAAAAAAGAATCTCAGGGTTGTCGATACAACAGTAAATCTGAAAAAAGCATAGATAAATAGAAACCAGGAAATTGTTGACAGTCACGAAACTGTGCTGAGATTACACAAGTTACAATGGGTTAGTGTGTTACATATTAATGTGATATATAACGAGCATATTGATGCCTCAGCACAACACAGTAGGTAACCAACACTATAAATAGTCCAACTCAACAGCTCTCAGGTGTTTAAGCTTCTAGTCTGCTTACAGTGATCAAAGCCAGAACGATGTGCATAGAACTTTATGACTGGCTCTCTCCTGAGAAAATGTCGGTACCAGCAAGTTCATGCTCACTGTACACATCAGGTCTGTTATTACAAATAAACTTCATTAAGTAAGTCTTTCATTGTTTTCCAATGTTTGAGTCTCTTGAAGGAAGCTTGGACTTGGAGCATCCTGTACCAATGGGCCAAAATGTGCAATTGACTCCCAAGCAATGCACTCATCAGCTTCAACCTCTTTCCCACATCTGCAAAGGTCAGGAGAAAACTGGAAGTCAGGTGAAGAGCAATGGTGCTCTTACTCCACTGCAGGACCCAGGTGGAACAGGGGGACAGATTCCCCTCGGGACCCTGCACCGTGCCCAGAGTCAGATTCGGGGGTGGGGCAGATTCCCCTCAGGAACCCTGCACCATGCCCTGAGGCAGAACGGGGGACAGATTCCCCTCAGGACCCTTCACCATGCCCAGAGGTGGAACAAGGGGGGACAGATTCCCCACACCATGCCCAGAGGCAGAACAGGGGGACAGATTCCCCTCAGGACCCCACACCATGCCCAGAGGTGGAACAGGGGGACAGATCCCCCTCAGGACCCCACACTGTGCCCAGAGGTGGAACAGGGGGACAGATCCCCCTCAGGACCCCACACTGTGCCCAGTGGTGGAACAGGGGGCAGATTCCCCTCAGGACCCCACACCATCCCCAGAGGTGAAACAGGGGAACAGATTCCCCTCGGGACCCCACACCGTCTCCAGAGGCGGAACAGGGGGACAGATTACCCTCAGAACCTCACACCATGCCCAGAGACAAAACAGGGGAACAGATTCCCCTCAGGACCCCACACCATGCCCAGAGGCGGAACAGAGGGACAGATTACCCTCAGGACCCTGCAATGAATCATTAACAAGAACCATCTGCAGGGATAGCATTTTACTGGAGCTACTGAATCTGGTAATAAGTGTTAAGAGCAGAAAGTATTTAATTTATATTTTCTTAATTCATATCACTTAAACAACTCTATTTTTTTAAAAAAACAAAAAAAACTCCTGGTATCCAGCACTCATGGGGATTGGTAGATACCGGTTAAGTATTTTTCTGCTTGCTTGAGACCTACTCTTACAATGCCTACCTATTAGACCTGCATTAAGAATAAATAGTTTAAAAGACAAAAATATTAGACTGTACTTGCACTGAGCAAACTTCATTTGCATGAATAAAACATTTTACTCTATTTCCATTCACATCCTTTGAAAACATTTAACCGTCGCTGCATCTGCAGGTTCCTCACCCTCCAGAGCTGCTAATTAACTCCCCCCACCAAGTTTACAGGTGAAGCCTCTGACCCGGGTGACTCTTACTAAACAGGGATAAGGAGACACTTTGAGAGTCACCCCAATGGCGAGCGGCATCAACCAGCTCTTCATCCTGGGTGATGCCTTTGCTGTTTCACACAACTTTATTCAAACAGCTGCTACGAGCAAAGCCCGACCAAGGCTCTCCGCTGGCTGAATATTTATTCCCATCTTCACCTAAGGTTTACGTGTTACTTCAGAGAACATTTACTTTTATAAATTTATAATATTTTTACCTATTACTTTATTCCTATTTATTTTAATTTTCTTTTATTTATTTTCCTTGATTTTTTTTGGCCAGTTGCTTGAATCCTGGATACTAGTTTTACTGTAAAAAATGGCCTGTTTGTGTACTGTAATTGTTACATAGTTATATATTGGTCCCTTAGAGAATCAGAGCGGACAAATGTGTGCGGAGCTGAATGAGATGGGGGAGATATTGAGTGGGAGCAGGATGATTTGAATATCATAGTATGACCAATCCAAGTCAACATTTTATGAAAAGGGAATAGTTTTGACAATAGATGAGAGATGACTTGTGGAGGTATATCAGATTCTGAGGGGCACAGGTAGGATGGGAAGCCAGTAGCCTTTCCCAGGTGACAATGACCAACACCAGAGGACATCTTTTTCAGGTGAGTGGAGGAAGGTTTAGGGAAGATGTCAGAGCTATGATTTTCTTCCACCCAAAACAGAGTGGTGGGTGCTGGAATACATGGCTAGGGTTGGTGGTGGAGACTGGGACAACAGGAACACTAAAAAAAAACTCCTAGGTACATGGATTAAAAAAAAGAGGGATATGGATGAGGTAGGGAAGGATTGGATTGTTGTAGAAAACGTTTACCGATGTCGGCACAACATCATGGCCTGAAGGACCTATACTGTGCTGTAATGTCGCATAACAAGCAGAGTGGATGACAGGGAACAAGGGGATGTGGTATAATTGGATTTACAGAAAGAATCTGGTAAAGTCCTCTGTAGAAATGTGACCACAGAGCAAGAAGTGGCACTGAAGATCATGCAGAAAGGAATGGCTAAAGAGCAGGGAGCAGAGCTGAGATAAATGAAACATTTAGGTCAGAGGGTTCAATGCTGGGGGCAACTATTTGTAATCTGTACCAATGGCTCAGGTGAAGTGAATGGCCCAAATTCATTGGTGGTTCAACAGGTGAGAAAACGAGCTGCAACCAGGATGCAGGGTCTTCAAGGTTGCAGAGAGAGATTCTCGGCCTGGAAACTGGTTGGCACGCAACCATCCAGTGTCTGCTGTTATCCACTTCAAAGTTTTTTTTCCAATGATTCATGCAACCTTCACAAGATCCAGCTACAGTGTACAGAGGTGGGCATGAATCCCACTTCAAAGTTGAGTAGGTTCCACGAAAGTCTCTGAATGGTGTAGTCACACGGCTCCAAGTCCTGCTTTGGACACACTGCCTGCCCAACTCCCACAGTTTCACAATCATTCCCATCACTGCTAATGCTGCCACCTGCAAAAGCAAATGCGGTCAGAGGCTAAATCACGCAAGCCAAGCAGAGAGCCAACTCGCTACCCCGTTCCGTGGTGCAATCAAACACAAAGTCATTTTAACTCACGCACCTGGAGGTGGTCGGCCATCGTTAATGTTAAATGCTGTTGCAAAAATTCCAAATGGAAATGCACCAATCCCAAAAGACATCTGGAATCCTCCATCTCCAAACCCAAATCCTTGGAAACCCTGAAAGGGGATTTTACAGAAATACAACACATGGTCAATAGAAGAACAAACTTAACCAAGACTGATACAAGACCATAGGTCTTTGATGATCGCTGACCATTCTCTTTCTTCTGTAGATACTGCTCGATCCTTTAGCAGATTGCTATGCCATACACAAAAGTGCTGGAGAAACTCAGCAGGTCATGAGCATCTGAAGGAAGATGAGGGTAACCGATGTCCAGATCGGAGTCTGTTAGGGGATGAGTAAAAAAAAACCAAGCAGGCACCTGAATAAAATGGCTGGGGGGGGGTGGGGGTGGGGGGTGGTGGTGGAAGGAAGAAAGGCTGAGGGGGAGGAATACAGGCTACAAGAGCAAAAAAAAAGCAGGCAGCTTGACAAAGGGCTCAGGTCCTAAATGCTGGTTACCCTTTGCATCTTGTAGATGTGTGGCCTGCTGAGTTTGTCCTCTCTCCGAGAGGTGGTAACAACTCTCAGCAAGAAGAACTTCTAGAGTCCAGCCAATGTCCCGGTCGGGAGAGGTGGAGAAGCTGCTACCAGCGCCAAAACAACCTACTACAAGTGTGCAGTTGTTGCCTTGCTTTGGCAGTTGGGACAAGTCCAGGCGTTGATAAGTATAGTTGGGAAGGGCTTGCATATTGTAGTTTGAAATCAGCTTTTGAATTTGTAATAAACATTTGTATAAACTGAACTGCTCTCGGTGTGAGGGTCTATTTTCTTTCGGTAGTTCAAACACTGTGACCAATCTAAAACGAACAAAATGAGAGGTATAAGTTTACCCAAGACAGGGTAATACATATAAACTCCGATGGCAGCAAATGACTGAGGACCCAGATGAGCAAACATCTGCATTATATTTATCAATGCCAAATTAAGAGATCTACACATCTTGTACACGTTGACAGCACTGAGGTAATCATAAACAGATGTCATCCATGGCTCGGTCAGAAGACTAATCCAGCCTTCCCACTCAGAAGTGAGCAAAACAAAAACAGTTAGAGACTAAACCAGTAAAAAACACACTGAAATGCTGTAGGAACTCAGCCAGTCTTCCAGGACTCACAGGAGACAGTGGAACTCATGCCATTATTTTATTCAAAAAAATTTTGTTTCCTTTGAACAATTGGTGGTAAAATTTAACTTTGTTCAATCTCAGATCCCTGACTTTCTGCGAAACCCTGAGGCAAACATCCTTGATACACTTTTTGATTTACAACTTTCTCATAAAGACTTAGTATCTCACCCACACCGAATTTTTGTTTAGGGGATTACTACCTTTTGGTAGTTTTTTTTTGGGGTGGGGGGGGAATTTTCTATTTTCTTCTTTATTATTTTTTTATTTTCATTTTAGTTAGTTTTTAATTTGTGATTTTTTTTTCTATTGGAGGGCCTATATACGTTGATTTGAGTTTTTATATAAAGATATTATTGGTATTTAGTAATAATAGTAGGTATGTCAATGTTGAGGTTTGCTACTTTTAATGTTTGAGGATTAAACAGTACAATTAAGCGTAAGCGAGTCTTGGCGTATATTAAGAAAATGAAAATTTATATTGATTTTTAACAAGAAACACATTTGAATGTGAAAGAAAGCATGAAATTAAAAAGAGACTGGGTTGGGCATGTATATTGTTCTTCTTTTTATTCTAGAGTTAAAGGTGTAGCAATTTTGATACATAAACATTTATCTTTTGAATTACAATCAACGGAGGAAAAGGCAGGATATATTCTTAAATTGAATTGTAAGATTTTTAGTGAATTTTGGACTTTACTTAATATTTATGCTCCAAATCCAGATGATGAAATATTTATTTCAGATGCATTTTTATGGTTGGGTTAGGCTAATGATAATATTTTAGTTGGTGGTGATTTTAATTGTGTTTTGGAACTTTATTAGATAAATCTCCGAAGAAAGTTAAGAAATCCAAGTTGGCAATTCATGTCCAAGCGCTGATGAAAGATCTTAATTTAGTAGATATTTGGAGGCGTCTTAATCCGACAGAGAAAGATTTTTCCTTTTATTCATCTAGACATGAATCGTTTTCAAGGATTGACTTCTTTTTAGTATCGGCACATTTACAAGGGAAAATACAACAAGCGGAATATATAAGTAGGGTGATTTCAGATCACTCTTTGTTATATTTTACATATGCAACTTCTGAGAACATTCAAATGGCTTATCGTTGGAGGTTTAATACAATGTTGTTAAAAAATGTGGAATTTATTGATTTTTTGAAAAAACAAATTAATTTTTTTTGAAAGAAAATTCTAATTCTGTTCAAAGTAAGTTTGTTTATGGGATGCTATGAAAGCCAATTTGAGAGGACAAATAATTAGTTATACTTCTAAATTAAAAAAGAATCGATTACATCAGAGGCTTGAATTAGAGAAAAAGACTGATAAGTTAGAAAAGGAATTTCAGAAAGATGCTACAGAAGATCAGAAAATAGAATTATCTAGGTTGAAATTGGAATATAATACTTTGCAATCTTATCAATTTGAATGTGTGATTAATAGGACTAATCAACGGTATTACAAATGGGGAGAGAAAGCACATAAGGTATTGGTGTGCCAATTAAAGAAAGAACAGATTTAGAGGACTATTAATGCTGTTAGACGGAATTCTCTTATTACATAAACCTTGTAAGATTAATGATGAATTTTAGTCATTTTATATAAAGTTATATACATCTGAAGGAAAACAAGAAACTGGATCGATTGATCTTTTTTTAATCACAGTTGAATTTACCGATATTAGAGGATGCAGATATACAGGAGTTGGAAGAACCATTTACTGATTCAGAAATTAAAATGGCTATGCTGCAAATGCCGAACGGTAAATCGCCTGGTGATGATGGATTTTTGGTTGAATTTTATAAAGTTTTTTATGATGATTTATCTACAATGTTTGGGGATGTATTACATCAAGTTGGAGAACATTATGAATTACTTGAGTCTTGTTCTAGTGCTTTCATTACAGTAATTCCTAAAAAAGATAGAGATCCTTTGAAAGTATCTTCATATAGACCAATTTCGTTGTTAAATGTAGATTATAAAATAATAGCTAAAATATTAGCGAATAGATTGGCTAAATTTTTATCCAAGTTGATTCATGTTGATCAAACAGGTTTTATAAAGAATAGATATGCTTCAGATAACATTTTGCACGTGATTAGTTTGATTAATAGATTTCGACAATCTTCAGATCACCCGATGGTGATATCCTTAGATGCAGAAAAAGCATTTGATAGAGTTGAATGGAATTTTTTATTTAAAGTTTTGGAGAAATTTAAGTTTGGTCCTTCTTTTATTGGTTGGATTAGGGCTCTATATAGTAAACCGGTAGCTAGAGTATTGACAAATGGTTTGATTTCGGAATCCTTTAAGTTAACTCAATCAACTAATCAAGGTTCTCCTTTATCACCAGTTTTGTTTGCGTTAGTGATTGAACCTTTAGCCCAGCTGATAAGACAAAATACACAGATACAAGGTTTGAAAGTTTTAGATGAGGATTATAAAATTAATTTATTTGGTGATGATGTATTGGTGTATTTAATAAACCCAGCTCAGTCACTTTTGCACTTGAAGTAATGTTTAATACAATATGGATGTCTTTCTGGATATAAAGTTAATTGGAAAAAAAAGTGAAATATTACTGGAAATATAAGGAGATTATTCAGTTTATAAGAATATTATTAATTTGAAGTGGACTGATCGAATTAAATATTTGGGTATAATTTTGAATGTTAATTATCAATCTTTATATAAATTATGCTCTGTTAATGAAAAAAATTAAAACTGATTTGATTAAATGAAAGATTTACTTATTAATTTAATGGGTCAGATAAATACAATTAAGATAAATATCTTTCCACGTATACAATATTTGTTTCAATCTATTCCATATTTACTTAATAAATTTTTTTTCGAGATTTGAATAAAATGGTTAGGGAGTTTTTATGGAGGGGTAAATTTGAGTGTAGCTTTGAATAAATTAACTTGGAAATATGAGTTAGGGGGACTACATTTACCACATTTTCAAAATTATTATGAAGCAGCCCAACTTAAATTTATTAATTCATTGATGGATTTGGTACGGCCTCCTAGATGCGCTAAAATTGAGATGGCAAGTATTTCTGAATTTGAAATACATCAATTTTTGTTTAGATGGAATATAAATTTGTTACAACAATATAATGTGCCTATACTAAAACATTTAATGAAATTATGGATAAAGAAAAATAAACTGACAGACTCTAGGGGTAAATTATCGGCTTTGACTGTTATATAATAATCAACATTTCTTTTTCAATACATAATCAAAGTTTATTGCATTGGAGATTTAAAGGTGTGAAAAATTTGGGAGATTGTTTTAAAGATGGTAAGTTTTTATCTTTTAATCAGATGAGGGAAGGTTTTGGTATTGATAAGAACTCTTTATTATCAAATTCGATCTTTGGTAAAATGTATGTTTGGTAGAGATATGATTTTTACCAAAAATGACTAAATATGAGACTTTTCTTATGAAGGTACCAGAGAAGGGTTACATTTCATCTATGTATCAAATATTACAGGATAGTATGGATAAAAAGGGTTGGGATTAATCTAAAATTAAATGGGAAGCGGATATTGGTTTTATTTTTTCTGTAGATGATTGATTAGATATCTGTTATGATAGTGTAACATTGATAAATGTACGTTATGCAATGATTAATTACAATTTTTTACATCAATTATATTTGACACCTGAAAAATTAAAAAAATATGGTTTTCATGAATCAGTTTTGTGTTTTAGATGTGGTGATACTGTTGGAACTTTTTTTCATGCTGTTTGGTTATGTATACATATACAATCTTTTTGGAAGAAAATTCAATCTTTTTTTTAGAATGCCTGTATAAGATTAAAATAGTTTTAGATCCAACAGTATTTTTATTGGGCAGTTTGCAACCTCTGAAAGGTTTGGGATTAGATAAATTTCAGCTTGCTTTTGTATATTTAGCTTAATCCATAGTGAAAAAATGTATTGCTAGTACGTGGAAAGATACATACATGATTGATATTAATAGATGGCAATAATGAGATATTGTTTAATAATGGAAAAAATTACATCTATTTTGTGTGATAATTATAATTTTTTTTAATTAATAAGTGGTTGTTATACTCAGAATATTTACATTTCAATTTATATTGATTAGATTTTAATATGTATATTTAACTTTTTCTTTAATATTCTTTCTTTTTTCTTTATGGCTCTCCTTAGGAGAGTTGGCTGAAGTCGGGTGGGGGGGGTGTTCTTCTCTTTTTTTTCTATATATATAAAAAAGTTCATGCTTATGTTTAATTGCTGCATATGTCATATTTATTTGTTTTTGGAACGAATAAATAAAGTTTAAAAAAAAAGACTTAGTATCTCTTATTTAAAATAATTTGCATGGTTTAAGAATAGCCTCGTTAGTTAAAACCAAGAACGACTGGGATCAGGATATGAATCTTTCATTCTCAGATGAGGTCTGGGACTCTTTTTGTAATCTGATTAAAACAACCTCCTACTCTGCACGGCAATTTAAAGCGTGGCAATATAAAGTGGTCCATAGAGTTAACACGTCTAAAGATAAATTGTCTCGCTTTTATTCCAATATAAATCTTCTATGCGACAAATGTAAAATTGATGATGCCTCTTTGGTTCACATGTGCCAGGCTTGCCCTAGTTTAGAAATACAGGTACACAATCCTTTATCCAGAACCCTCGGGGGATAGTGTGTTCTGAATTTCAGATTTTTCCAGATTTCGGAAAGCCAGATTTAAGCCCACCCGAATTGTATCCACCCCCACCCCCTTCCAGTCGCGCTGTCGTCTTCCAACCCCTTCGCCCGCCCGACTCGCGCTGCCGGTTTCCCCCCTCACCCGCCCGACTCGCGCTGCCGGTCTCCCCTCCCCGCCCGACTCGCGCTGCCGGTCTCCCCTCCCCCGCCCGACTCGCGCTGCCGGTCTCCCCTCCCCCGCCCGACTCGCGCTGCCGGTCTCCCCTCCCCCGCCCGACTCGCGCTGCCGGTCTCCCCTCCCCCGCCCGACTCGCGCTGCCGGTCTCCCCTCCCCCGCCCGACTCGCGCTGCCGGTCTCCCCTCCCCCGCCCGACTCGCGCTGCCGGTCTCCCCTCCCCCGCCCGACTCGCGCTGCCGGTCTCCCCTCCCCCGCCCGACTCGCGCTGCCGGTCTCCCCTCCCCCGCCCGACTCGCGCTGCCGGTCTCCCCTCCCCCGCCCGACTCGCGCTGCCGGTCTCCCCTCCCCCGCCCGACTCGCGCTGCCGGTCTCCCCTCCCCCGCCCGACTCGCGCTGCCGGTCTCCCCTCCCCCGCCCGACTCGCGCTGCCGGTCTCCCCTCCCCCGCCCGACTCGCGCTGCCGGTCTCCCCTCCCCCGCCCGACTCGCGCTGCCGGTCTCCCCCCCCCGCCCGACGTGCTGCTGGTCTCTCACCCGCCCGACTTGTGTTGCCGGTCTCTCGCCCGCCCGACTTGTGCTGCCAGTCTCCCCCCGCCTCACCTGTCCAACTCGCAGCTGTCTCTCGCCCCACTTGCCGGATTTTGGAGCTTTCCGGAATTTAGAGTCTGATAAAGGATTGTGTACCTGTATATCTTTCAAACGTTATCAGTGATTCTCAAGTTCAAATTGGAACCATTAATTGCTCCATTGAGATCATTTCAAGATGATGACTCCAACTCAAAACCAAATTTTATCTTTTACTTCACTGAGAGCCAGACGTGCAATTTTGATTAAATGGGAAGACAATTCTCCATCTTCACAACACAGTGATGTTATGTCTTGTTTAAGTTTAGAAAAAATTAGATATGCCATTAAAGAATCAAATATCAACTTCCAAAAGATGTGGGGGCCCATTTATGGAGTTTTAATGTAACCAACAGACTCGCCAAGGCAAATAGCGCCTTTGGAAGACTACACAAAAGAGTCTGGAAAAACAACCAACTGAAAAACCTCACAAAGATTAGCGTATACAGAGCCGTTGTCATACCCACACTCCTGTTCGGCTCCGAATCATGGGTCCTCTACCGGCATCACCTATGGCTCCTAGAATGCTTCTACCAGCGTTGTCTCTGCTCCATCCTCAACATTCATTGGAGCGACTTCATCACCAACATCGAAGTACTCGAGATGGCAGAGTCCGCAAGCATCAAATCCATGCTGCTGAAGACCCAACTGCGCTGGGTGGGTCACATCTCCAGAATGGAGGACCATCGGCTTCCCAAGATTGTGTTATATGGCGAGCTATCCACTGGCCACCGTGACAGAGGTGCACCAAAGAAGAGGTACAAGGACTGCCTAAAGAAATCTCTTGGTGCCTGCCACATTGACCACCGCCAGTGGGCTGATCTCGCCTCAAACTGTGCATCTTGGCGCCTCACAGTTTGGAGGGCAGCAACCTCCTTTGAAGAAGACCACAGAGCACACCTCATTGACAAAAGAGGAAAAACCCAACACCCAACCCCAACCAACCAATTTTCCCCTGCAATCGCTGCAACAGTGTCTGCCTGTCCCACATCAGACTTGTCAGCCACAAACGAGCCTGCAGCTGACGTGGACATTTACCCCCTCCATAAATCTTCATCCGCGAAGCCAAGCCAAAGAAGAAGGAGAAAGAATTTGGGTTGTTCTGAAACTTTGGTGCTGTGCTGTCTGTCAGAAATAAAACTTCTCACACATGAGTCTCTTTAAAACTGATGACACGACAAGCTTTATTTACAAGTCTGCAGAGTTGGACTCAACTGGCTTCTCACCAGTTAAGCCCCGATACATACAGTGCATTGATTTTTATACCCTATTTGTTTGTCCTTCCCCTTCTTATTAATACTGTTTTAATTGGTTAGTATTGCAAAAGCATTCTAAGTATAACTGCATTTTTAATTATCACGTTCGTTACGTACGCTGCGAACTCTACATACACTAAATTCTGTTTCTCACCCTTCTTATCAATCTTTTGTCTCCTGCATGTCTCTCACTATGACCATGAAAAGATATGTTTAAAAAAACATATCCAGCTGAACCTTTTGTCCTTGGCTGCTAGTAAGCTCCCTGTCCGTTCTGGCTTCCCTTTTTATGATTAATCATCACATTTTAACTTAAGCCATTTTAACCTAAATTCTCTATATATAACACTGTCCATCTCCAGGTTGTTGTCGCTTGATTCCTATGTGCCAGGTTTTAACCTTGCTTATGGTAGGGGTTCCAAATTAGAAGGGTTTTTTTCTTCTCTTGAATTTTACAATATATAACTATACTGATCAATTGTGCATAAACATTGATAAAATATTTTTTTATTAAAAAAATATCCCTAGAGTCTTCATCACTAAGAGTGAGGTGGTACACTCCAGGAAGACAAACCAAGGTCAGACATACACAGTAACGTTGAGTGATCATCGTCGCTGCGTGGCTGTTACAGAGTTCTGTGTTGTGTATTGGCCTATGTGTCGTGTGGTTTTGTGTTAGAAAGTGACAGTTTGCCTTAGAGAGACAAGGTGAAGGTGGACTGCTGACAGAGTGGGAGACGGACTGGGCATGTGCAGAAGATGATCTAGAAACTTCTGGACTTGGAAGACAAACCACCACAGGGGGTCCTGTAGAGTGGAAGGCAGCCCAAAACATGAGTCATGGTCAGGAAGACAGTTTAAAATGTTGGGCATTTTAAAAGGAATGAACATTCCAAAGGCAGCCAGAAGGATCCGGACCAAGCCAATTGTTCCTCTCTCTGCAAGCAACACAAGACAACTTTGAAGTTTGTGCTCTCTCTCTCTCTCTCTCTCAAAGATCTTTTAGCTTCAGTTTACCAAACAAACTGAATTTTGTTTATGATCTTTACTTCGATTGAGATCGAAGTTTTGTGAGTCTTGTGTCTAAGTTTTTCTGTGGGCTGGTTGGAAATATAACTTAAGACTTTAATTACATATGTTATATTTAGGCTGGGGTATTTACTAGTTTTACACTTATATAAATTTGCATAATAACCAGTGGGCATTGTTATAAAAGGAGGGGGATTTTGAATTAAAGTTTGAAGGTGAATTTTTGTTCATAAAGTAATTGTTCATCTTTACCCCTGTGTGATATGCCTTCTTTGTGGTTGCTGGTTTGATCTTGTAACAGTGGCTCACTAGCATCACTGCCATCTATCATTGTGGGCTGGTGGCGGGCTGTTGAGGGGAGCATGGTGGTGGGATCAGTTTGGGGGCTGGTGGCAGGTTGTCAGGGGGGGTGGGGGGCAGAGAGGGAATGTGACGGTGGGATCAGTGTGGGGCCTAGTGGCAGACTGTCCAGGGAGGGGGGTGGGGGGTGAGAAGCATGACGGTGAGAACAGCACACAGAGTTCAGCCCACTAGGTCTACTTCAAAGGACAATCCTGTTACCACATCTCTGGCAATACATGGGCATGACCCATGGTACTGGGGAATCATATGCTATCATGGATAATATCTGGCTAAGCAACTCAGCAGGGTCACTTTCAGGATGGCAAGCTGTCCAATGGAAAAGCAAGAAATTAGAAGATTTGGGAGATAGGTTAAGCATGAAAGATTTTTAAAAAACAGCAGAATAATGTATTAATGGGCAGATTACAGGATCTTGATGTCCTTAAATATCAAACACAAAAAGTTAGCAAGCACTACAGGAAGAGTATATCTCTCAGAAAGTCTTGTTCATGGCACTGGAAAGGACTACACCTGGAATACTGAATGCAACTCTGTCCTCACTCCTTAAGGAACATACTTGCATTGGGGCAGTTGATAGGAGGTTCCAGGGCTTGTTTTATGAACAAATGATTAGCAGATCAAGCCTTTGGTCACTGCAGCTGAGCAGGATGAGAGGCGATTCCACTGAAACAGGAACCATTCCGAGGGAGCTAGGCTAGATGGTTGGTGGTGACACATTCCCCTGCTTTTGAAATCCTAAACCGGGACATGGTTTTAGAAACCCAATTTAAGGCCAAAATAAAGAAAAAAATCTTCTCAGAGGATTGCAAATCACTGACTACATTCAAAGCGGAGACAGGTGCATTTTGTCTGCTGAGTGAAGGGTTTTTTTGAGGTTCAACTGAATGAACAGGGCAAGTTCAGGGGCCCATTTTCCTCGACATGTTCTTTACCAGGTAATGTTCGCTGTTCTAAGTGATGAAAGTGCTTCCAATATAAATGAGAAAACTGCTTCAAATAGTTGAACAATTCAATATGTAAATAGAAAACAAAATGATTTAAGATTTTGCCAAAAAAAGAGAGAACTTGTGCAATGTGATTCGGCTTTAGAATAAAATTGTGGCTATAATTTGTATAGTAAATTTCAAAGAGCACTGGAACGAGAATGATTTCCAGGGATATGCGGAGAGAAGGGTGAATGGAATCAACAGAATTGCTCCATGAACAAGCCAGTTTGGGTAGCGAGTCTCCCCGGTTTGTTATATTCTTGTAAGTGTCCGGAATTCTCGTCTTCCTGCCTGCTTGTGTCCAGAAAATACTGAGAACTCCACCCAAGAACCGACCCATTGCTGCCTCAAGCCATTTGCCTAATCCCATAGCTTCGACATATCCCTCCTCACACCTCAATTTTCTCCTGAAAAGAAAGGAGGTGCGTCACTCACCCCTCTGCTCTCTGGCTCAGGCCTCTGTCCCTGTGGTCTTGGAGGCGTTTTCTCTCTGAAATAAATAATACCATAACATTAAACTGAAACAGGAAAAAAGGGCTATCTTACCAATGATCTGTCTCTGAAGTGTACCAGATTGAATCAATTGCCAGCATTTGTTACCTTAATTAAACAAGGGTAACCTTAATTATTTCAATAGGCTGAAAAAGAGAAAATTAGCTTGGTAAAGCAGGTGGACTAAATGGCCTACTTCTGTCCTTGATTTTGTGGAAAAAAAAACTTTCTTAAACATCTAAATTTGAAGGTTTAAAATCCACATTGGTGCATCTTTGGAATTTATTCCTTGAAGTTTAGATAAGATTTTGATAAGTCTCTGCGCACTCCCTCTTGTTTCTGTACTTTCCCCAAGGTCTAATGTCCTGACCTGTTCCGAGTCCTCCCACTATGATTCTGAACAACTATGCAACTCCTATCCCACTGTATCGTTTTGGTCTTTTTTTAAATGCACATCATAATGGAATAAAATTTGCAATTCTCTAAGGATCAATTTCCGAATAAAGACTATGGCGGTAGGGGGAGGGGGGGGGCGGTAGTTAGGCCACTGCAATAATAACTGCAATAATATCACCTACTTCATTTTGACCTGGGAATAAAATCCATCAGATCCTTCCCTTCTTTCCTGCTGCATCACTTGCTTCAATATTAGTGGATCTGAAGCCCTGAGCCAAGTCATTGCTCAGGATGCCCAGTGTGTGCTTCCCCCTGTAGTAAATGCTGATTAAAACAATGATTTGGTATTCTCCAATAACGTGTTCATTTCCAGCAATAGCTATTTAATGGTTTTCAACCTTTTTCTTTCTACTCACATCCCACCTTAAGGAATCCCTATGCTATCGGTGCTCTGTGATTAGTAAGGAATTCCTTAAGGTGGGATGTAGGTGGAAAGAAAAAGGTCAAAAACCACTGTTTTAATCGTCCCTAATTGACTTGTTATGTGCATGATTTCAGAACTCCAAATGAAATGGGCCAAGGACAATTTTTCTCAAGCAACATATTTCAATAACAATCGGGTCTGGAGCCGAGGTTCTCAACCTTCCCTTCCCACCCACATCCCACCTTAAGCAATCCCTTACTAATCACAGAGCACTGATGGCATCGGGACTTAAGGTGGGTTGTGAGTGGGAAGAAAACGTTTGAAAACCAAGAGACCACAGTGTTCCTGGCCTACCTCTCTCTGATGACTTTGCCCTTGCAAGTTTCTTTGGTAGTTCAGACGTAGTTTTCATCACCACCATGACCTGCATCAGAGCTGGTGTTTTGAACGCTGCTCCTGTACTTTAATGCCGGCCTTTAACTTTGCTCAAGCCCATTTTGTTTTGAGGGGCGATGGAATCAAATAAACTGGTTCTACCTCAAATTATTTTTGACTAGTTCCCCCCACGGTTTACCCACAGTCACGTTTGCAACTTTTACTGTGGATTTCAATGTCATTCTTTCAAACTGCAAATTTTTTAGCCATTTTGTATTTCTCCTTCACCAATGAATGCGATCATTTCAGAAACGTTCACACACCAAGAACAAATTGCTGCACATTAGGCATAACGTCGCAAGGAATCTGAATCAGAATTTATTGCCATATACACATAATGAAATTTGATGTTTTGTGGCAGCATTACAGGTGCCAAATTTCTATAAATTACAGTTTTCTAAATAAATAAATTAATGCAAAAGAGAAAGTGGAGTGGTGTCTGGGGTTCATTCTCCATTCGGAAATCTGATGGCGGAGGGGAAGAAGCCTTTTCTGTACCGTTGGGAGTTTATCTTCATGCTCCTATACCTCCTTCCTGATTGTGGCAGTGTGAAGAGTGCACAGGCTGGGTGGTGACGATCTTGGAGGATAGTGGCTGCTTTCTTGAGACACCGCCTCTTATAGAGGAGACAATTTGGCCCTTTAAATCCATTCCAGTTCTCACAGTTTTTGTGGCATACAACACAGTTTTTTTTGTCATACAACACACAAACAGTGCTTTTGGCTCACCATGACCATGTCAATCTTTTGCACTAATTTTACATTAATCGTACTTACCTGCAATCAAACAGACAAATCAGTCTTGTTCCCCTCTCAAAAGAACACATGAAAAAAGGAAGAAGATCGGTCACCGTAATCCTCCCTTAAACTTTCCCCACCATTCAACATGACCATGGTTAATCTATTCCAAGCCTCAACTCCTCCTCGGACAGATCCCCATTGCCTTCAATTCTCCAACCTTTCAAAAATTCATCAACCTCTGCTTAAAATACTTCTAATGATCTAGCATCCATAACAATATCAGAGAGAGCAATTGGTAGAGTGCTGACTTTTGGACATCATCTGTAGGCAGAAAAACATCTATTAAGCACAATTGGGTGCTTTCTTTCATGGAGCTACGCAGCGTGGAAACTGGCCCTTTGTCCCCACCCACCTACAGACCAAAATGTCCCACCCACACTAGTCTCAACTGCCTGTGTTTGGCCTACATCCCTCTAAACCTATACTATCCGTGTATCGGTCCAATTTTGTCTTAAACATTGCAACAGTACCTGCCTCCACCATCTCCTCCAGCAGCCCATTCCACACATCCACCACCCTCTGGGTAAATAAAGTTACCCCTAGTTAAATTTCTCCCCCCTCACCTTAAACCTACGTCCTCTGGTTACCGATTGCCCAACTCTGGGCAAAAGGCTCTCTACGTTCACTCGATCTAGTCCGCTCTTGAATTTGTCCTTAAGCCAATATTTTATCCAAGCTGACAGTGATTGACTATTCCATGAGGGTGGATTCTGTTAATTACCCTTTTATATGCACATATAGACAAGATAGAATGTGAACACAAAGGCTGGAATCTCATCAGGAAGAAAGGTGCTAATGGAAACCATTAGGAGGAAGATGGATGACAAAGAATACAAAGAAAGATTGAGTAGACTGGGTCTTTATTCATTGGAGCATAGAAGGTTGAGGGGGGATTTGAAGAGGTATATAAAATTATGAGGGGGATAGATAGTGTAGATGTGAATAGGCTCTTCCCCTTGAGTAAAGGTGAGATTGGAAAGAGGGGTCATAATTTAAGGGTTAGGGGGCAGAAATTTTGAAGTAACATAAGAGGAAGCTTCTTCACTCAGAGAGTTGTGACTGAGTGGAATTACCTTCCAGAAGAGGTGGTTGCAGCAGGGTCAATTTTGTCATTTAAGAGAGGGTTGGATGAGTACATGGATGTGAGGGGACTGGTGGGTTAAGGAGAGGGAGCAGGTAGGTGGGTCTAGTGAAGTTCACTTAAATCGGTGCAGACTAGAGGGGCCGAGGTGGCCTGTTTCCGTACTGTAATTGTTATATGGTTATAGGTGAAACTCATTGGGAAGAGAAATGTGTGGGTAGTAGGTGGATGGAACAAAGAGGGGAGGGGGATGAAAAAGGATGATGGGATCTAGAGGGAGAAGTGGGTCAAAAATGAAAGGACCAGGGTTGGATAGTGAGAGGGGAATACAGGAGGCAAGGGTTAACTGAAATTGGAAAATTCTACATTCATACATGGGGTTGTCAACTATCCAGAGGAAGAGGAGCCGCTGATCCTCTCGTGTGCGCCTGGCAGTGAAGAATGTGGGAATGGGACGAGGAGCTCGGGATGGCCATTGTGGATGTTCTGCGTTGGTCTCACTGATGTATAGTAAAGAGCACTGGATGCAGTAGATGACATTGAAGGAGGTGCTGGTGAATCTTTGCCTCACCTGCAAGGGCTGATGAGGGAGGAGATTCACATACAAGTGTGGCAGCTCCTGCAGTTGCAGGGGTAAGTGCCATGGGTCAAGGTGCAGTGCTTGGACAGGGCTAGGCAGACCATGACGTCACAAAGGCAGATCTGCACCATCACACACATTCCCCTTCTCTGCAACTTACATCTGCCTTCTTCCCTCTGTTCTGTGAATATTTCTTTTTGCCTTGAAACATTTGACTGTTTCTCTCTCAGATAATGTTCATTGCTTCCAGTAGTCTGTTTGAATTCAGTCATGGCAAATTATTGGATTCCATTCTAAGGTGCAGATTAATTGTGGTCATTCTGGATTTGTGACAGATAGATCCTGTCTGACTAATTCAAATAAATGTCAAGGACATAACAGTGAGGCAAGTTTCTATTAAAATTGTGAAACTTCCAAGATAAATATCAGGACTGTTCACCCACTGATTATCTGAGATTTTCCCTCTTATAAAATTCTCAACATCACTCAAAGACTACTACGAAGTGGGCAGATTGTACATGGGGTATTTGGGCAGCACAGGCTTGTGGGCCAGAAGGGCCTGTTACTGTTCTGTATGCCTCACTCTAATCATCTCGCTGCAGATACTAAGGCAGTTCTTGAACTGGAGGCGTGTAGCAGCAGCTTTTTGTTGCTCACCTGGGATCTTGCTGACCAGTGCTTCCTCTTCCATAAAGGGGAATGACTTTGTCTCGACTGATGCCTGCTTTGCACACAGGGCAAACCTGCCGATTAGGTCTCGTCTCCAACCACTGTCAGAACATAAATATCAGTTAGTGATAATCTCAAGGCAAAATAAATAACAGTTCAGAGGTTACGGTCAAAGATGTGCTGAGAGAGCAGGTCCCATGTAGCCATAGGAAGGTCACAGGATGTGCATTTTGTAATCCTCTTCCAACTCCTAAAGCCTTTCCACCACAGGCACTTCATTCAAACACCCACCAATGTTCTAAAGCAAGGCTAGTGTAACCTCAGATAAAATGCTATTTCATCAACTGCAATAAAACTTCCTTACAATGCAAAATGAAGGTCCCATTTATCTTTCTAATAACTTGCCATATCTAGATAACAAGTTTCTGACTTTCATCTTCAAGGGCAACAGAGAAAGCTGCATTGGTATAGCATCAGAAACATAGTCAAATGGTGCTTCACAGAATAATCAAACAACCAGACTCCAAGGCACACCAGGATCTGTTTAGAAAGGCTGTTGATCAAAAGTTTGGCCACAGAAATAGATTTTTAGGGGCATCTTAAAATGAGACAAGAAAGATGAAGAGAGCTTCAGCAGCCAATGTGTGGATATTTGCATTAATTGGAACCAGTAAACAATTGCCTCACCACAGATTCCCTAGTTTGTACGGCTACAGTAAAGAAAGTTAAAACAACAGAAATGTACCTGATGTAAACAAGGCCAACTGTAGATATCCACGTTCATGCAAAAGAAATAGATTGCAAGTTAGCACATTAGAAAGCATCATATTTCCGTTCAGCACTGCGCACAATTTCCCCACTCCAATCAGTTTCCCCACTCTCATTGCCCACCATTCCGACACAGACTTCTGTTCCTGATCTACCTTTCACCAGCTCAACATTCCCTCTTCCCTCACACCCAGTTTTCCAACTTACCTCTGACCTTTTGGTGCACATGTACATTGAACAACGTATATGACAATAAACCTGCACCTTGCCCTTCAACATAGAATTTTACAGGTCAGTCCTTCCCTAGTGGAAATCCCAATGATCCACAAATCCGAACTTTTGTCCTCTGCACCAACCCTTCAACCATGCATTCATCTGCCACAACCCCCATTCCCACCCTCACTGGCACAGTGACCACAGGCAGCAATCCTGAGATGACCACCCTTGAGGTCCTGCTTTTCAGCTTCCTTCCTTATGTTCCCTCCTATCTATGCCATTGGTACCAACGTGGACCACAACATTTAGCTGCTCTCCCTCTCACGTGAGAAAGCTGTGGACTCAATCAGAGACATCCCTGACCCTGGCACTTGGGAGGCAACATACCATTTGGGAGACTCTACCTTGTTCACCTAACTATCAAATCCCCCATCACTATAGCTCTCCTCTTCTCCCCTCTTCCCTTCTGAGCCAAAGGGCCAGACTTTGCCAGAGACCTGACCACCCTGGTAATCATTCCCCCCCCAACATTATCCAAAACTATCTACTTATTGTTGAGGGAATGGTCATAGGGATGCTCTGCTCTGCCTGCCTATTCCCCTTCCTTCTACTATCAGTCACCCAGCTACCTGCCATTTGGGGGGGGGGGGTGGGGTGATGGGTGACTGTCTCCCTGAAGCTCCTCTCTGGCTCCTGAATGGTCCAGACAGAGTTCATCCAGCCCCAGTTCCCTAACTCAGTCTGAAAGGAGCTGGAGCTGGATGCACTTCTTGCAGGTGTAGTCATTAGGGATAATTGTGCTCTCCCAGATTTCCCACATGCTGCATTTTGAGCATTCCACTGTCTGAGCTGCCACCTCTATGACCTATTCTTTGTTAATATGCAAAGATCTTACCTGACATTATCTGTAAGGCCTTTGCTTGCCGAAGCCTCTCTAGTCATAGATTATTGTGTATTGCAGCCCATTTGGCCCATAATGTTGTGCTGACTCATGTAAACCTCCTCCACAACAATCTAATAATTCCCCACCTCACTCCTATAACCCTCAATTTTTTCTTACATCCATATGTGTTCCTTTTGTACCAGACTCCACCACCACTCCTGGCAATTTAGGCACCCGCCAAGTAAAAAACAAATGACCTCCACTCACCTTAAACAGATGCCTTCTGGTATTTGCTATTGTCACCCCAGGATACAGGGGTTGGCAGTCTACCCTATCTATGTTCCTCTATTAAATCACCCTCATCGCTACAAACAGAAAAACACTAGCTCTGTCAACCTTTCTTCAAGACGTTCTCCAATCGAGGCAATGTCGTGGTAAATCTCTCCAAAGCATCTCCATCCTTCCTGTAATGAGGTGTGCAAAACTGAATGCAGTACTCCAATCAGATTTCCACAGAGTTGCAACTTTACCTCAAGATGCTTGAACTCACTTCTCTGATTAAAGAAAGGCCACGCCCTATACCTTCTAAAGCACCCTTTCAACTTTGAGACAACCTTGAATCTATGGTCCAAGATCCACACTGTTATGAATCCTGCCATTAACCACAAACTCAGCCTTCTAATTCAACCTTGCAAAGTTCATCAAAAGTTATCCAGTTTGAAACCATCTGCCACTTTGCAGCCCAAATCTGCAGTCTCTCTATAGCCTGGTACCTGTCCTTCCCTTCCCTGTCTCCTTCTCCCTGACCTGCTACCCATTGCCTATACTTGCCACTCCTCCTCACCCCTATCCTACAGCTACCCTGCCTCAACCTCTCCTCATCCCAACCCAAACCTCTCCACGCCATCCTCATAACCCCACCCTCTACTCCTCAACCCCTCCCCTTTTCATCCCATCCCTCCCCTTCCCACTCCCTCCTCATCCCCATCCTCTCCTCCTCCCTACCCTTCACGCCTACTTCCCCAACTCCACCCAACCCTCCTCCTCTCCCCCACTCAACTCCCCATCCCCATCCACCCCCATCCCCACCCACCCCCATCCATCCCCTCCTCACCCTCATCTCCAGCTCCTCACCAGAACAAGTGGCCGCAGAGGCTGATCACAGCGTCCTTCGCCGTGTCCAGGCAGATGTTGCACTCGAACGTGCTGTCCTGAGCCGCATTCTCTCCGGAGGCGCGGCCGGGCCCGGATCCAGGACCTCGGTCCGAACCGGGCGCCGTAGATCCCAAGCTCGCCATATCCGCACCGAGCCACACGCAGACTTCCGGTGCCCCCACCGGAACGGACCACGCCCTCGCAACCGCTCCGGTCAGGGATCGCTCCCCGGACCAACGTTCCGGGCTGGGCACAGATCCTCGTCTATTTAGTTGCATTTCCAGTTAATTAGGTGTTTTGTTCATACACATCCAACAGGTTACTGTTTGCACCGACGAGCTCGCTTGTCCAACGTTTTCACGGCGCCGGGAAGTTAGCAGGTGATTTGCACAGAGCAAGTTCACACAAACAGCCACAGTTGGTGCCATGAAGGGCAAATATTGATAGGATCACTTGATTCAAGTCTATTCTTCCAAATACTATCACTGTAACGATCTTTGCACCTGCCTGAGGGACAGGTGGGCCTCCCAATGTGGTTCCCAACACGTGAGTATACTCTTCATCCCATTTGAAAGCTTATTATCTAAATGGTCAAAGATTGCAGCTTGCTGCTGGGCAGAAGGACATGGGAGGGCTTGTGCATGGCTAAAGGTTGGTATGCAGGTCCAACCAGCTAAATGTTGGCTTTCACTGCTAGAGGGATGGAATTTAGGAGCAGCGAAGTTCTGCTGCAACTGTACAAGGTACTGGTGAGGCTACATCTGGAGCACTATGTTCAGTTTTGGTCTCCATACTTGAGGAAGGATGTACTGGCTTTGGAGGTGGTGAAATGGAGGTTCACCAGGTTGATTCCAGAGATGAGGAGAGAGCGAGTCACCTGGGACTGTACCCGCTGGAGAATAGAAAAATGAGAGGGGATCTTGTAGAAACGGACAAAATTATGAAAGGCATCGATAAGACAGAGGTAGGTGAGTTGTTTCCAGCCTGAATACGCCCGAGCATGTCTGATCTCGGAAGCCAAGCAGGCTGAGGACGGGTCTATACTTGGAGGGGAGACTGGGTGCTTGGGGGGGGGGGGGGGGGGGGTCGCTGTCTGCCTTGCGGTTGGCAACAGTTAAAGATTTCATGTATGTTACATTCTAAAATGTGGTCCAATAATGGAACTGTTGCGGACCGGGTCAACCCCACACACGACGGGCATTAGCTTCCCCACGCCCCCCTCCCCCACCACCGTGCAGACGCTACAGGAGCATGTTGCCAAGGGAACAGCCAAGCCTCACAGCAGCATTGTGACATCACTCCCATGAGCCTGTCACCACCACCCCCCTCCCCCCACCCCGAAAAAGGTAGGCGTGTGGTTTGAATAAACGGCAGGTACTGGTTTTACTTGCTTGATGTGGACACCATTTATTTCAGCAGCTCTGCCTTTAGCAGTGCTTCAGAACTTTGATCTTTACAGGAGACCAGAACTCGGGACATAGCCTCAAAATTCAGGGTAATTGACTTAGATGAGGAAGAACTGCTTTTCCCAGAGGGTGGTGAATCGGTGGAATTCGCTGCCCATTGAAGCAGTGGAGGCGACCTATTTAAGACAAGGTTGGATAGATTTTTTACAAAGTAGGGTAATTAAGGGATATGGGGGAAAAGGCAGTAGGTGGAGATGAGCTGATCATCAGATCAGCCATGATCACATTGAATGGTGGAACAGGCTTGACGGGCCGGATGGCCGATTCCTCCTTCTGTTTCTTGTGTAAGCACTTTGTAATATATCTCATATTTATCTATCCCATCACCCATTAATTATACTTTGTTAACTTTCTGTGAGTATTTTGAATAAAGTGTAGTTTGTAAAATGTGTAGTACTTCTGGATCAATAGAACTATGAAAAGAAGATTGTTAGTACAGATAACTACTGACATAGAACAAGGAAAAGCCAAGGTTTGAATGGAAATCTGGGTCAGCAGGAGAAAGGTTTTGATTTCTTCAGACTTAACATAGGACAGTACAGCACAAGAACAGCCCCTTCAGCCTATGACATCTGTGCCAAAAATTATGCCAAACGCAACTGCACGTGATCCATGTTACTCCATTCCCTGAACACTCGTGTGTCTGAAAGTCTCTTAAACACTGCGCTCGTGTCTGGCAGCCTTTTCCAGGCACCTACCACTCTGAGTTCCCCCACACATCTTCACTTTGAACTCCTCAGCCCCTCCTCACCTTAAGGTGTATGATCTCCAGTATTTGATAAATAGTTTTCTATCTGTCCCTTGCAAAAAATGGGTCAGCAAAAGGTGGTGTAAGACGCTCCTTCTGTCCGATAGCTGACGGGTCACCCTTGGGCAAGGTGCATGTTGTGAGAATGAAAAACTTGGTGGCTGCTTCCAAGCTTCACTCAGCTTAATTGTACAGTTACAGTTAGAATTTAAAAGAAAGGCGCGGGCAGCAGGAAGAAGCCGATTAGAGGAAGAAGCTGATTGGGACAAGAGAAGTCAAATGACCTGAGGAGCAGCACCACGCAGGATCAACTAAATGCAAGATCATTAACAATTAAGAATAACTTTGTAATATTACATTCTTCCCTTCTTTAAAAAAAAAACCCACTAGCAGTCCATATCAATGGGGAGGTTTTGATACACGACCAGATCTCCTCAGTTCTTGTGGAGCTGTTTCAACATCCTCCACACTGTGCCACGTCATATCTTCCTTCTTCTCCAGTATTGGTTCCACCAGATTTCTTTTATCTTGTTCCACAATCGGAGATGTGGGGATTACCTGAGCTCCTGCACAAGGTGCCAAGTCACAAACAGACACAGTAGACTCTCGTTCATCTGGGTACCTATTGTTTGCATTCGTTGGATTACTGGGAGTTCAATTTGATCTACAAGTGGGCTGTTCTTGTTACTCCTTAGCAACCTTCTTAGTAGTATGGGTCTAAGGTTCATTAGCCAGGAGGGCAGTGAATTCCCATGGGGTGAGTGGCGGTTGGAATGGAAAAAAACGTTCATGGGGTGTAGTAATTGTTGCTATACACAACACCAATATTTGGGAGTGCAGTACCTCGGGAAGTTCCAGTTCCAAATTGTTCTTGGGCAGGTTACATGATCTCAGGGCTAAACTGACTGCCTTCCATATGATGCCTTTGCACCACTACCTGTCCATTCCTGATTAGGTAGTATGGGGTAGTATGACTTGTGGCAAACCCCTTCTGGGAGAGATAATCTTTCAGATCCTTGGACATGAAGGTGGTGCCTCAATCAGAGAGTATGTAATTTGGCATTCCACATAGGCTAAATAGCAGATCCAGGCATCTGATCACTGTTGTAGTGAATATTGGGACATGGAAAGGCAAAGGGGAAACATGTACTCATCAACTACTGCAAGTGGATATGGGTAACATGAAGCTGTAGGGCAAGGGTCCCTTGAAATCAATAGCTTTTGTGGCTTTGATAAGAATTCCTCCTGGTGGGTGGTAGAACTGAGGCTTTAGTTCAGCACAGACCTTGCATGAAGCACAAGTCTTCTTGACATCTTCTGTAGAAATGTGGAGATTCTTTGCTCCAAAACAAAATGCAGCAGCCAAGTTATTCCTGGATGAAAAGTCCGTTGGAAATGTCAACAAGTGTGGAGGTAGTAAAGGCTGAACAAGTGTACGCCCGACTAAATGCGTCAGGGGCCACACTTTCTTTCCCAGGACAGTACTTTATTGTGTAACTAAATGCTGCAAGTTCCAGCCTCCATTCTTGAATCTTTGCATTCTTTATCGTTGTACACTTTTTACTGTCAAACATAAAGGCCTCTGATCTGTAACCAAGCTGAAGTGGCGCCATGCCAGGTTGTGGCTCCATCCTCAATGATGGCAGTTGCTTCTTTCTCTACAATCTGTTAGTGCAATTCACTTCCTCATAGTCTTTTTAAAAAAAATATAGTTTATAATTTATAGATGATCAATCCTCCCCTTTTACAGATCATTCATATCGAGTCTTCTCTCTCCCCCACTCCAACATCCACAAAGGCAAATATATCAATTACTAAAAGTGACAATACAAATACATGAGAGGAAAAAAAAGGGGGCAGCTGGCCAGGCCTCCAAATTATTTTCATATTCTCAGCATTTCAGGACTCATGTGAGCCACTATTGTCCACTACTTTCCTTTGAGAAAGGCCTTTGGAAGGTTCAATGTGTCACAAGTATGGCTGCCACACCTTAACGAATGTGTCGTGTCTCCCTCTTAAATTATAAGTAATTTTCTCCAGGGGAACACAGCTCTGCATCTCTGTGTTCCATCGCGCTGTGCTTAACTGAGAGTCAGATTTCCAGGTAACCGTTTTGCACCTCCTGGTCACCGCCAAAGCAACTTCTACAAATTGAATTTGGTGTTTGAACAATCTCGGACTCGTGTCCATAATATTACCCCAATAGGAGAAACGCTGGGTCCTGTGGAAACTCCACCCCTGTAATTTTTACCAAAATGTATCCCCTAGATCTTCTCAAAAGGATCTCACCTTGGCACAGAGCCAGGTTGAATGTACAACGGTTCCTGTCTCTACGCCGCATCTAAAACAGATTTCTGGTTTGACCTTGTGTAATTTTTGCGGTGTAAGATAGAACTGGTGCAGGAAATCGTATTGCACCAGCCTATGGCTGGCATTAATGACTGCCGTCATGCTGCCCCGACATAAGTAGGACCAGAACTGTTCAGGAATTGTTGTTCCTAAGGCTGACTCCCATCTTTGCCTCGCTCTGTGGAGACCTGGCTTTGGGCCCTCATTTTGGAACAGGAGATACATCAGAGATGAGTTTATTTGTGACTCCCCCTTCGAATTAGAGCCTCAATGTCACTACATAGACGGGCCTAAATTATCCCTCAAAAAATATCTTAATTGAAGATAGCAGAAGGTGATCTTATTTGATATGATATGAGCTGCCCCTTCTCATTGATACACCTAATCCCTTTCTCTCACCAGATGTCCATGATCTTGTTATAGTCATAGGAATTAATTTATTCTGAGTTAGGGGTGTTTTGGGCAACAACCCTGTTTTTGACCCAATGATCTGGTTTACTTTTTGCCACGTTTGAATGATATGCTTTAGTATAAGGTTGTCTGTTGTTTGGTTTATTGATTTAGTATCCCATTTGTATATAATTTCTCCTGCTATCTTCTACCCTATGGTGTGCAGACTAATTTGTGCCCAGGAAGGTATACTGTCCCCCTCAATCTTGTAGTCTTTGCCATGAGTGTCCTTGGTTAAGGACAGCAGAAAGAGCCACATCAGATGAGTCGAACTCTACCTCAAAGGGTAAATTTTCATCCACTGAGTGCAGGGTGGCTCTCTCTAGTAAGTTAAAGGCGTTCAGGGCCTTTTCCTCAATTGGAAACTTCTCTGTATTTACCATCAGTTGAAACTTGTTAGAAAACTCATGAATCCATTTGGCGTAATAAGCAAACAAGTACCCTTTTTAAGGATCACAAATGTTCTTGTAGAGGAAGCTCTTGTAGTGGGCAAAGTCTCTCAGGATCTGGCCAAATGATACCCTTCCCCACCCAGTATCCAAGGACATTAATGGAAATCACAGACTCCACAACCTTGAATCATTGTGTTAGGTGCCTCTGACTGATGGTCTTTATGAATTTCTTTATATTTTTATCGAGGTAAGGGAAGGCACCTTGGAGTTTTTCTTCTCTGACTAACTTGTCTGTAGCTCGCTGGAAGGCAGCTACCCTATTTTTGAATACAAATGGAATCTTACAAAATTGGTATAATTGACTTCAAAAGCTGTATACTTCTTATCTGATTCCTTCAGTGACACTTGATGGTAGACACTTTTCAGGTCAAAGGTAGAGAACACATTTTTGCAAGTTCGTTCACCATTCTCTCAATTCTTGGCAAAGAGTAAGCATCCAGTTCCATGCACTGATTGATTGTGAATAATCCACACACATTCACTTCTTGTGTCGGAGGGCAGGATCCGCTGACTATGGAAATCCTGGCCAAGTATTAAGTCATAACCTAGGTCCTTCAATACACCAAGTTGTGTGGCAGCATATGACTGTGGCTATTAAGACTAACAGTTAGGTCAACAACAACATATCCTTGGGAAGTAATGGTTAAAGTTTTCTGAGCCAATGTCTTTACTGGATGGGTGAACCTCTAGTTTTAGTTTCTGCGTGACTTCCTCGCTAATATAACTATTAGTGCTGCATGAATCCAACAGAGCATTAGCCTTTTGCCATTTAGTCACAAAGGTTGTGGCTTGAGCGAGACCTTGTGGCACATTACATGAAAATTGACCACTGTTGCCACTGAGCTTGGTGAGGCCTTGGATTTGCACACCCAGGGATAAATGTCCCTTCTTGGCACATTTATTACAAGTAGCCTTACGTGCTGGACAGTGATCCCATGAACAGTAAGAGAAACCACAGAACATCTCCATTTTGTATTATAAGTGGTGGCCGCAGCTGGTTTCTTGAGCAACTGGAAGGTCATCAGACAGCCCTGCTAAAGAATCCTTCTCACTTACCTGTGGTACCTGTGATGGTTAAGGGTTTACTGCAGCTGTATGGGCCACCGTGGTAGCTTATGCATCTTTATTGTGTAGACCTACATCTAACACAGTAGCTTGGTTATAAGCAGTCTAAGTCCTGTGTTTTGTTTTCTAAGAGACGCTGGTGTATTGCAGGTAAGGCAATGCCAGCAATGAATGCATCACACGTTTCCACCCTGCCCCACACTATGATCTCGAAAACTACTGCTTCTCTTTAACTTTTACAATGCCCTGAAGAAACCATCTTATGATTCTCCTGGCTTCTGCCGCCTGGTAGCCAGTAAATGTCTGGGCATCTCATTGGGCATCTTCACATATCAACTGCCCAACTTAAGAGATAGCCGAGTCAAAACTTGCATATCCTTCTATGTATTTGAAAACGTTGCAGCTCACACAGCCCAATAGCATTCTGCACTTGTTCGGTATCTTGTTCCCCATAGCTGTCGACGTAGTTCATGAAAATCGTATGCCAGGGTCACTATTCCTTGTCTAAGTATCAATGTCTAAGAACTTGGGCCTCCACGCCATCTCCATGCTTGTAAATTGAGTAAAATGTTGTGAGAATAAAAAAACTTGGTGCTGGTTTCCAAGGCTTTACTCAACTTAATTGTACAGTTACAGTTAGAATTTAAAAGTTGCAAGACAGCAGGTAGAAACTGATTGGTGCAAGAGAGGTCATGTGACTTGAGGAGTGGTAGCAGCCAGGATCAACTAAATATGAAATGCAAGTTCATTAACAACTAAGAATAACGTTGTAATATTACATTGTAATACCGGCCTCGCCTCCCAGTCAAAGTCACATGAAGCCACGGATTGCAGATGGTAGATGGTTTTAACAGATTCTACAAATTGGTTGTAAAACTAATAACACTGGGCAGTTGAATCTACTGATCAATGGCCAGGGTTACTCATCCAGTATGGACACTGGAACAGAAGGCGGCAACGGGAAACCACTTGAGTATTTTCCCTTGTATAATCATCATCTACAGTCTCAGCTCAAAGATGGAGCCTTTACCAAAAGAGAACAGGGGAGGCAACTACAATTCGGAGGGTCAGATGGAGAGACATAATCACCCACACCGAACGGCAAGATACCTGAATGACTATGATGTTCTGTCTCGTCTGTGCATCTCATAATTTTATAAGGTTTATTAATGTCCTTGGAATTAAATTTCTCCTTGTTTTGAGGTCATCTATATCTACTTTTCCAATTAAAAAACAGCAGTGAATGGAAAGCCAGAGATCAAAACTTTTAATTAGAAAAACGGTGCATACCTTCCAGTCCCAAAAAGACCTGACATTGGTCTGACAGTAAATTCAGACAGTCCCCTGAAAATGAAATGGTCAAAGTACATCCTTGAATACTGAGAGAGAATGGTTAGGTGGTCATAACACCCAACCTGCAGAATCAAATTTCCCATTGTAACTGCTAGAAACCACGACTGTTGGATACGAGCGTTGCCTCACACCTGGGTCAAAGACAGCAGCACTTTTCAGAACGTTCAGTGTCTTCTGTTTCTGACAGGATGGTCAGCAAAAATAACTCAGATTGACAATTGGGCCCATTCAACAAATGCACAGTGTGCTCCATAATGTTTGGGCCAAAAGATGCTTTTTCCTTTATTTTCCCCTGTGGTCCACAGTTTTAAATTTGTAATCAAACAATTCACATGTAATTAAAGTGCACATTCTAGATTTTATTCAAGGTTATTTGACCATGTAGAAATTACAGTACTTTTTATACAGTCCCTTCATTTCAGGTAATATTTGGGACATAGCAATGATTTGTATATTAAAGTAGTCATGTTTAGTACTTGTTGTACATCCCTTGCATGCAATGACTACTTGAAGTCTATGATCTTCTTGGGTGAATCTCTGCCAGGCCTCTACTTCAGCCGTCTTCAGCTCCTGCTTGATTTTGGGGCTTGTCCTTTTACGTTTTCTTAATTGGATTTTGATCAGGTTCAAGGATTTTCCAGTGTTTAGCTTTGAAAAACTCCTTTGTTGCTTTAGCAGTCTGTTTGGGATCATTGTCTTGTTGTAAGATGAAGCACCATCCAATGTGTGGAGGCATTTGTTCAAACCTGAGCAAATAAGATGTTTTTATACATCTCAGAACTAATTTTGCTCCTGCCATCATCAGTTATATCATCAGTGAAGATTAGTGTGCCAGCACCTGTCCATACATGCCCAGGACATAACACCCTCACCACCATGAGATGAGGTGGTATGCTTTGGATCTTGGGCAGTTCCTTTATGCCTCCACACATTGCTCTTGCCATCACTCTGATACAGGTCTCATCTGTCCACAAGACCTTTTTTCAGAATTCTGCAGGCTCTAAATACTTCTTGATAAACTGTAATCTGGCTATCCAGTTTCTGTGGGTAACTAGTGGTTTGCATTTTACAGTGTAGCCTCTGTATTTCTGTTCAAGAAGTCTTCTGCAGACACATCTACACCTGCCTCCTGAAGTGTTTCTGATCTGTCGGATATACGTTTGGGGTTTTTTCTTCATTATGAGAATTCTTCTGTCATCAGCAGTGGAGGGTCTTCCTTGGCCTTCCAGCCCCTTTGCGATTACTGAGCTCACCACTACACTCTTTCTTCTGAATGATGTTCCAAACAGTCAATTTTGATGTCTCTTACTGTTTTATTCAAATTAAGATTTCAGATTTATTGTCAGAGTACATACATGACATCACATACAACCCTGAGACTTTTTCCTGTGGGCCAGGCAGAATTACCACTTATTGGTAGTGCAAAAATAATTGTACACAACTTACACATGTAAACAAATAAAGAATTGTATACAAATAACGAATGTAAACAAATTCATGTTTTTTCACCTCATAATGGCTTCTTTGACTTTCATTGATCCAATCCTGGTCCTAATGTTATAAGATGGCAACTGCAGACTCCAAAGTTGATCTAAAGCTTAAAAGCAAGCCACGCTCTTTTCCCTGCACCAACATAGCAATTAAACATACTTGAGTACTCACAAACATCTGTGAAGCCAAATATCCCAAGCATTATGATGTCCTGAAATAAGGAGACTATGTATAAAAAGTGCCGTAATTTCTACAAACCATGTCAAAATCACCTTGAATAAAATCTGGCACGTGCAAATTAATCACACGTGAAGAGGTTGATTATAAATTTAAAACTGTGGAGCACGGGGGCAAATAAAGGAACTGTGTCTCTATCCCAAACATTATGGAGAGATTTGCGCCAGTAAATAGATCATGGGGTTATTCGCTGATTTCGGAGTTTGGGTGGAGATTTCAGAATGGTCTTGTGTTGATGTTTCTCTCTGATGCATAGGTGAGTTGTGTAGACCGTGATCTTTGCTGAATAATTTTTCCTGTCTACAACTTTTTATTCATACAATCAGACCCCATATCAGAGAACCATAACACGACCGCAAGAGCTACAACACATTTTTTGTGCTACTGGCCAGTTGTAAATATTTATTTTTGTTTCTCTTCCTTTTATATATTTTTTTCTCTCTCTGTAGCATTGTGTGTCAATCATAGTTAAATTATTGTTAAGGAATGTTCCTCAGAACTGGGAAGAAGCAGCTTTTATTGCATCTGTACATGATACCTGTAGAGTAATAAACCTCACACTAAACAAGGCTAATCGTAGCTAACAACCACTTCTTTATCTTGATGGCCATTTGTTCATGGCCATAGACACTTTCCACATGAATCCAAACTGAGTAGCTGTTCAACTTCAAATCAAAGTGACAAGCAATGACCATTTATATCATGTAGTTATGTTACAAATGACATTGTATAATGTAGAAAACAACCTAGTTTTCATTTCATGAACTCACCAAACAGCCACATTTCATATTTAATGTTCATTCAATCTTAAATGAAGCAATCAGATGATTGGATATTGCATCTGCAAGAAATCACCAATATTTGGGCTGTTGCTCAGCTCTGCAATGACCAACCGGTGCATTAATTCATGGAAGAGTCTCCCTCTTTTTAACATGTAAATAACAGTGTGTGTGGAATGTACACCAATTGTAGAAGCTCCTGGGAAAGCAGGTGAATACAAAGTGATCAGCATTTTCTAAATAAGTATGGCAAACACAGATTAGACCATACTGGTTTGAAATTTGTTGAGGATAATTAGCATTTCCTCCAATTATCATTCTTTTGTAGCATTTAGGCCCCAGGCCCATCCAAAAAAATGGTCTGAAGGTGCTCATATCACCTTTCCAAGGGTTTTTTTAAAAAATGGGTTATAACTGCTTGCTCATTACTCAGCTCCCAAAGAATAAATGATGGTACTAGAGTCAAAAAAGGAGAGAGAAAATGTGAGAGTTAAGACAGAAATATACATCTTAACAGAAATATATAGGATTGAATAATAATGATCTGAATGTTTAGCCAACACCATCTTAATCCAGCCATTAAAGCAGCAAGATGAAAGCAGTGGTTGAATAGTGAGAATGGGCTTGTTCTGTGCTGTAACTTCCAATGACCAGTGCAAATATTACGGCCTCCTTCTTTGAACCAGAACTAATTTTTGTTGATTGTTGTACATTTAAGAATAAACAGAACATTGTGCAAACAAAGTTTATTGTGTAAATATCATAAAAGGGGAAATTGGACTCGAGAAACAGTGGAAGAATTTGTGAAATCGGCCACAAAATTGTTATCTTTTAGATGATTGAGTGATTACCCTTACCTCAGAGCAGAGGCATCTATTAACTGTTCAACAGTCATCACCTTCACACAGGGTGCAGAAATAACGAGGAATCCTCTAACATGGTCACCCGTATTCAGATCTGACTGTCATCAGGCCCTGGACTATAGTGATACCCGATCACTTTGGAAATTTATTTGACAAACACTATTTGAAACCATCAGCATCTCGCTTTTGTTCCCCAATCTATCAAGAAGCATAAATAACACAGGTTAACCAACTCATTACAGCTTTCCCCCCAATAGCAAAAATATTGTTCCACAAATTTGCTTGCACAAGGAGAAAATCATGTCAAATGCCTCTCTGCTGACAAAATCCAATCAAAAAGTTTAAAACCATTCCATCAATGGTCATTAAAGTGTTTGCAATTCATCTTACATTAAATGGAGACTTTTGAATCAAAATTCTTGGGCAGGTTTTAATAGAGATTAATTTGTGTTAAATATAATTTATTTGTCCTATTACAGGATTGAGTCCAAATTTCTGCTCAGGGAAGCCAACAAGTGAAAGTGATGATACACTTGATGTGTGGAACCTGAAAGACTGGGGGCCATCCACCTTTTCTTCCACAGTATTCATCAATTCTCCTAGCTCAATTCTTCAGAATCCTTTCATCCATTTTTCTGGTGAGTGCAGATAGATTTGATTTAATCAGGTTGCCCTTCCTCTTTGGGGGGTTCAAACTGTGCAAGCTGAGGATTACAAATTGAAACACATTATTGCACGACTGCCCATCCCCCAGAACCATGTCATTAAAACACCCAGAAACTCTCCAATACTTCCAGTAAAACAGATTGTATAGTAAAAGTAACTACAAATTTCAAAGAAGAATCGACTTCAGTGAACCTGGGTGGCATGGTTGGTGTAGTGGTTAGCGCAACGCCTTTACAGCCAATTGGGGTTTGAATCCTGTGCTGTCTGTAAGAAGTTATGTTCTCCCCGTGTTTGCATGGGTTTTCCCCGGGACTCTGGTTTCCTCCCACTGTTCGAAATGCATTGGGGGTATAGGTTAACTGGGTGTAAATTGCGCAGCATGAACTCATGGACCAAAATGGCCTGTTTTTTAAAAAAGCCTTTCAAATGGTATCCACCCAGCATCATTTGATGGAGGAATAAAAAGGGAAGAGATGCGTCATAACAAATCACTACATACAAACTTGTCAATTTAGTTCATACTGTTGATTTGCTTCTTCTGTGACATATAGGCGATGAAAGTTTGGAATTGTGTCACCTGGTCAGTAATACAATTAGTCTGGCCCATACCAAAGTAAAAGATGTGTGGAAAGAGCGAGGTTAAGTCTTGACTGCAATAATCAGGAGCCGTTCCCTCTGCCTTGCCATTTCCCAATGTTTGAAGGGTTACACAGTTGGAGAAAGTCACTGAGGTTCGAAGGGCACAATTATGAAGACATTTGGAACTCAAATTCAAATTGTATTTGTGTTATCAGAATGGGATAGCTCAAGCCAGCTGGAAAAGAACAAGCTGCCGGTCAAACCTCAGTTCCAGCTGTCAAACTACCTCTCAAGGACATTCAGGGATGGCATGAATGCTGACCTTACCAGCAATAGTATATACCAAGAAAATTAAAATCATAATTGTTTTATGGTTACAGCTTGCAGACATTGTGCAATTCATTCATTTTCACAACAGACTATTACCAAGAATATTTTTGGAAATAGCTAAATTATCTCCAGACTACTACCAAATTACATGAGTTGCACCAAGAGATTGCAAGAATAAATAGGTGGTGAGAGAACTGCCATGGGAAGAGGTCCTTCTCATGTGACACAGGTACCCGTACTGGGACGAGCAAGCAGACTCCAGCCCCCTTCACTCTGCTACCATCAGGAAAAAGGTACAGGAGGCTGAAGACGAGCACTCAGTGGTACAAGGACACCTTTTACCCCGCTGCCTTAAAATTCCTAGATGAACAATGAGCAACAGACACTGCCTTACTTAGACTTTTTCTTGCACTATTTTTATTTATTTTGTAAGGTGATTTATATAAATTTTGCACTGTGATGCGGTCGGAAAACGACGAATCAGAATTTATTATCATGAACAATTTGTCATCGGCAAATTTGTAGATAGGATTGGAATTGTGCCTGGCCACACAGTCATGGGTGTAGTGAGTAGAGCAGTGGGTTAAACATGCATCCTTGGGATGATGATCAGTGAGAAGGAGACGCTGTTTCCAATTCTTACTGACTGGGTTTTTTTTAAAGGAGGAAGGATCCAGTAGCAGAGGGGGATGCAGAGGCCAGGGTTTGGAGCTTGCTGAGGGAATAATAATGTTGAAGGCTGAGCTGCAGTCGATGGAAGAGTAGCTGGAGGTATGTGTTTCTATTGTCTCGGGGATCCAGAACTTAGTGGAGAGCCAGCAATACTGCATCTGTCCTAGAGCAATTGTGTCGATAGGTGAATTGCAGTGGGTCCAGTCCTTTGCTTCGGTACGTGTTAATTCTGGCCACAACCAGCCTCTCGAAGCATTTCATCACAGAAGTTAGTGCTACTGGGTCGTAGTCGTTGAGGCAGCCTACCCTACTCTTCTTGGGTACCGGGATGATTGGTACCCTTTTGAAGCAGGTGTAAACCTCCGACTGCAGTAATGAGAGATTGAAAATGTTCATGAACACTCCGGCAAGTTGGTTGGCACAGATTTTATTGCTCATGTCACTAAATTCTGATCCTGACATCACATCCCTGCTCTTATATTCTATTCCTGCTTCTTAGTGTTGATTAGCTTCCCACACCTGATTTAGTGTCGTCTTAATCTATTAGGTTGCAGTCACAGATCTACATGAAAACAACAGTGACAAGAGACAGGCAACACATTGATTAATGATGATATTACATCTCCAAATGGAATGGACTCGCTCGATGAATCTATTTGGTTTCAGCTGCATGAAAGAGTAGAACCTGGAACATTATTGGGAGATTTGTATCGTCTGTGACAGCAAGGAAACAAAAGAAAAAATCTGTTGGAAAAGTTGTTTACAGAAGTGGAACTATGATGTACAGACCAAGTCTCTATTGCAGACTCAGTCACCTGATAATTGAGTCATAACAAATCTAAAGATAAAGGTTCCATTATTGTCATGTAATATTACATTTAGAATGTAACATACATTACATTCTTTGACTTTTGCCTACAGTAAGGCAGAGAGAGAGCCACCACTTTGTCCAGCCCCCCTCACAGAAACCCACAGTACCTGTTTCCCTAGACAATCTCCCCTCCAAGTACGGACCAGGCCTGAGCCTGCTTAGCTTTTGAGATCAAGCTGCCTTGGAAAAACCAGGCATGAGAATATTAGATTTTAAATAACCCAATAAAGACGCAAGGAAACAACTCCAAGGATAGGAAGGAAATAATACATTTTCAAGATAACTTTAAAGATCATGATGTTTCCAGTACCACAAGGAAGGAAAGCCGACATGTTCCACAACCATATCACATCAAATAATACCCAAGGGTTTCATATATAACGACTGATATTACCTTAGCCTTTAATGCCTTGTTCTCCTCCAGTAGGGCCTCGTATTTCTGTCTCAGTTCTGTCACTTCTAGTCGAAGTATTTCCACATCTGCAGCTTCAGGGCCTGCAGTTCCTAGATGCTGTTTCAAGAAACTAACAAGTTAAGGAAATGAACAATACATCTCTTCATCCAATGAAATTGTCACACTTTGGCATCTGTAATTACCAACTGCAGGAGCCACAATAACTGGTCCACATAGTAAATGCCAGGAACAGAAAAAGTTTACTCAAAACACTCCCAATGCCCTTCCGGGTTCCCAAAACCCATCCCTTGAGCTATGGCTACCCATCACCATTCCCAGAGTCTTGATGGGCAGATTTTCCGGAAGTCCCGCCATCCACCTGCAGCCTGTGTTCCTGCAGGTGTGTGCTTCTACACAGTGACATTGACTCCCCAGTGCCATCACCACCTTGCACCCGTCCCTGCCAATTTTGCCCGCTAACTTGTGTGGAGTGATCCACTACAACACCATCCCAACTACATTATTTACAGAAGTGGAACTATGATGTACGGACCAAGTCTCTATTGCAGACTCAGTCACCTGATAATTGAGCTCATCATTGTTGAAGGAATATGAAAATAAAATTATTTTTGTATCCAAAATATGGAGCCTTGTATATCACTAATAATCATGAATTAAATACAAAGAGAAAAACTTTTGTTTAATACAAAGTCAAAAAAACAACAAAGCAAATGACAAAATAAACAATAATTACATCAAGGAAATAAATGCTTTTTCTTCAGTCTGGAGATTGAGGAAAGAGCTGTTTTGAGAACAAAGAGCTTTGGGGAAACATTGCTCCTTTTAAAAGGAGATGGGTAGCTATCCTCTTGCTGCAGAAAGCAGTTGGGGTAAAACAGATTCTCTCTGAAGTCTGTGGAAACAGCTCCCTTCTGTTGACAGAATCTGAACTAAAACAAACTTGAAAACAAACTCTTTCTTCAGTCAGAAGATCAAAGAAGTACATCCCTTTTCTGATGACGGAAGGTTGTCTTTTTCCCCAAACATTGGAACTTACTGCCAACACAGACTGCAGTTGAGGTAAGAATCACCCAGGACCTCCTGCTAAACAGTTTACAATTGAAAATAAGAAATTATTGCAAACCTTCAAGAACATTAGAGTCAATTAATTGGATCATTAGCCCCCTTCAGGCAAGGAAATCTGCTGGATAGGTGCTCCTCAACTTACAATGGGGTTGCATTCCGGCAAACCCCATCGTGATTCAAAAGAATATCACACCTACCAATTTTTATGATTACATTTTGAATACTTTTATTCCACACTGAAAAAAACCATCACTACAGAGTCTGTGAGCATGGTTGACTCAGCATCTCGAGAGAGTGTGCTGTACGATACTCTCACGCGATGCTGCCATCACCCAGCATCGCAAGAGAGTAGGGTACTGCATATCGCAAGTGGGGGAACAGATTGGAATTCGAAATTGAAAGTACAGATTCGAACCATTGTAACTTATAAAAATCATGTTGGACCATCGTAAGTTGGAGAGCACCTGTTTTTACTTATGTCTTTTTAGGTTAGAGATACAGTGTAGTTGCAGGCTCTTTCAGCCCAAGCTGCCCAAATATATCTGTGTGATCAATTAACCTAATCCTGTACATCTTTGAAATGTGGGAGCACCCAGAGGGAATGCACACAGACATGGGGAGAATGACAATGCCAAATTAGAACCTGGGACACTGGTGCTGTAATTGCATTGCACTAACCACTGCACTAACCAAGCTGCCCTAGTGGTCAATGCTTACATAATTCCCACACGAGTCATTGCCATTCTCTGCTGACCATCAACGTTCCACCGTTGAGATAGTCAAGAGCACCAAATTCCTTAATGTGCACCTGGTGGAGAATCTCGCCTGGTCCCCCAACACCAGATCCACTGCCAAGAAGGCCCAACAACACCACTATTTCCTGGGGAGGTTGAGGAAAGTCCAGCTTCCACCCTCCACCCTCACTACATTCTACAGGGGATACATTGAGAACATCCTATGGAACTGTATCACTGCCTGGTTCGGGAATGCAAGTCCCTGCAGCAGATAGTAAAGACTGCTGAGGGGATTATTGGGGTCTCTCTCCCTGCCATGGTGGACATTTATAATGGCTGTTGTTTGCGGAGAGCCATAAACATCATGAAGGACTCCACACACCCCTTCCACAATCTCTTCTCCCTCCTGCCATCCGAGACGAGGTACCAAAGCTTTCTGGCCCTCACAACCAGATTATGAGGCAGTTTCTCCCCCAAGACATGAGGCTTCTGAACTCCAGCGACATAGGGATATTTAATGTGTGATATTTATATGTTATTAATAAAAAATGTTTCTGATGTAATTTATCAAGGTAAATAACCAGCTCCATGGACCAGAGAAACATTATCTCATTTTTCACTGTTCACTGCAATGGTTATGGTGCAAACGACAAATAAATGCGACTTGACCCATTGAATAAAAAAAAACTGTCAATGGTTCAACAAATCTTACCTTTAGATTTATTGTCAGAGTACATCATGAGATTCTTTTTCCTGAAGTTACAAGAATTATGACTAATTGGTGAGGATAATTGGTAAGGACTACTGTAAGGATAAACGGGAATGGACAATTAACATGTCCTGCAATGTCAGCTACATCTCGAGGATGAATTTAAGCTCTTTACAGATGCTGGTAGTTAATTCCATCCAGAAGTGAACAATCTTTCTCAACAGTAAAGGATACTCCATTGCATTATTGGGCTTCTCCGGTTCCTCATACAGAGCAACCAGGACTGGAAGATAAAGAAAATTCCATTTTGTAAATTTCACGCAGAAGCAAACACTAAAATAATTTCATCCAGTTTTTTTTTAGTTAGCCATATTCTGTGTACAGAATGATTGGGTAATTCAGGAATGGAAAAGCAATGAGGATGAGCAGAGACTTCCTTGGCACACTGCATGGACTTGTGAAAGGCTCATTTGACCTGGTCTAGAAATGGTCTGACAACAAAGTGTCCCTGCCCTGCCCTGTCCCTGCCTTCAAAACTTAGTGATCTATTGAATAGGACTGCAGTGCAGCGTTCTCCACATCAGATTCTCAATGAGAAGGGGAGACCTTCCTTGCAGATTACTCTCCAGAATACCACTTCATGGCCAGACATTGAAAAGCCCCTCGGAGGTTCTAACACTCAAAGATGAGCCGGCTCTTCAAAATTTCTGCAGCCACATTTTTCTCCTCCTTTCTCTGAGACAACTCCATTTTGCTTTGTTTTACTTTTCACACAGATGTAAAATATTATTTCTGTTAAATTTATTCCCAAATGCCTCTGTGTTTTAATTATTTATTGACACTTCCAATTCTTGAGATTACTCTTCCTTTTGACAGTACAATTTTTCTGGAATCCTTGAACTTACTTAGTTGAGCATTATTGCATATTTTCTTGTGTAGATTTTATTTCACAAATGAATGGACGCTTGTTGATAATTATGAAAGCCTTAAAATGTTTGCCAGTAATTTCCCAGTCAACATTGTCATTTACATTGGTATAAGAGGGAGTTCAATCTAAAACTATAATACTGAATGTAATAAGATAATTTACCTTTTGTAAGCGCATCCATCACTCCACCTTTTTCCAAGTATCTTCGAAATTGTTCCCTTCGGGAATCCCCAGCCTAGTGATGATGCAGACAGGACAAATATGTTACTGATCTATCTCTGCTACCCCTTCCACCAGCAACTAGCACCAATTTACTGCACCCAATCACAATTACCCATCTCCTCTCTACATCCCTCTCAATATCCTGCACCCTACCTGCTACTTATTCCTCTCCTCCAATCACTCCACTATCTGATATGCCAAATTTCTCTTCTCTTGTTCACACCCACCATCTGGTTCCAGCCATTTGACTGCTCTCCGACAGCCCTGCAGAGCCCACACTCTCGACACTCTCCTCCTATGATCACATACACACCTGACACTTTTCCCTCTTTCACTTTCTAGTTTCTCGCTGGCCTTCTCTCCTCCACCCCTTATCTTCTCTCTCACTCCTACCTCACTTCCCTGTATCCTTTAGCTTCCAGTTCCCCATTTCCATTGCCTCCCTTCACCACTTCTTGTCTCATCCTACCTCCTCTATCCTTCTCTGCACCTTCACTCATTCCTCTTCCTCTGGTCCTCTATCCATTCTCCCTAGATCACCCCCTCCCTTCTCCCCACTTCCTCCCTCCCCTCTCTCCCTTCCATCCTCTGTCCTCTCCCCATCCCTCCACTCTCCCCTCCCTTCTCTAAATCTCCCTCCACTCCTCCCAACTCCACTACTCTCTTTTCTCCCCTGGTTCCCTCCCTCCCCACTCCACTCCCCTCCTTCCACTCTCCCTTCCCTCCTCTCTTCCCCACTCCCCTACCTCCCTCCCCACTCCACCCCCCTCCACTCTCCCCTCCCTCCTCCCCACTCCCCTACCTCCCACCCCTCCTCTTCTGCTCTCCAACTCCCCAATCCCCTCTCTCCCTCCTTCTCCTCTCCCCCACTCCACTCTCTCCCCCTTCCTCCACTCTGCACTATCCCCTCCCTCTGCTCTACCGCCTCCCTCTGCTCTACTCCCTCCTTCTGCACTACCCCCTCCCTCTGCTCTACCCCCTCTCTCCCCTCCCTCTGCTCTTCACCCTCACCCCTCTCCTTACCCGTCTTCTTCCTGCCTCACTACCCTCTCCCTCCACTCTCCCCTCTCGTCCCTTCCCTCCATTCTCCCCTCTCGTCCCTTCCCTTCACTCTCCACTCTCATCCCTTCCCTCCACTCTCCCCTCCACTCTCCCCATCGCCCTCTCACATCCACCCTCTGTTCTCCCTCTCCCACCCTCCGCTCACCCCCTCATCCCCCTCCTACCACTTTCCCTCCCTCTACTCTACTCTCTCCCCCTCCCCCACCCCACCCTCTCCCCCTCCCCTTTGCTCTACTCTCTCCCCGCTCTCCCGACTCTCTCCCCGCTCTTCCCTCGACTCTCTCCCCGCTCTCCCCTCGACTCTCTCCCCGCTCTCCCCTCGACTCTCTCCCCGCTCTCCCCTCGACTCTCTCCCCGCTCTCCCCTCGACTCTCTCCCCCCTCTCCCCTCGACTCTCTCCCCCCTCTCCCCTCGACTCTCTCCCCCCTCTCCCCTCGACTCTCTCCCCCCTCTCCCCTCGACTCTCTCCCCCCTCTCCCCTCGACTCTCTCCCCCCTCTCCCCTCGACTCTCTCCCCCCTCTCCCCTCGACTCTCTCCCCCCTCTCCCCTCGACTCTCTCCCCCCTCTCCCCTCGACTCTCTCCCCCCTCTCCCCTCGACTCTCTCCCCCTCTCCCCTCGACTCTCTCCCCCCTCTCCCCTCGACTCTCTCCCCCCTCTCCCCTCGACTCTCTCCCCCCTCTCCCCTCGACTCTCTCCCCGCTCTCCCCTCGACTCTCTCCCCGCTCTCAACTCGACCCTCTCCCCGCTCTCCCCTCTCTCCCCGCTCTCAACTCGACCCTCTCCCCGCTCTCCCCTCGACCCTCTCCCCGCTCTCCCCTTGACCCTCTCCCCGCTCTCCCCTCGACCCTCTCCCGCTCTCCCCTCGACCCTCTCCCCGCTCTCCCCTCGACCCTCTCCCCGCTCTCCCCTCGACCCTCTCCCCGCTCTCCCCTCGACCCTCTCCCCTCGACCCTCTCCCGCTCTCCCCTCGACCCTCTCCCCGCGACTCTCTCCCCGCTCTCCCCTCGACTCTCTCCCCGCTCTCCCCTCGACTCTCTCCCCGCTCTCCCCTCGACTCTCTCCCCGCTCTCCCCTCGACTCTCTCCCCGCTCTCCCCGCTCTCCCCTCGACCCTCTCCCCGCTCTCCCCTCGACCCTCTCCCCGCTCTCCCCTCGACCCTCTCCCCGCTCTCCCCTCGACCCTCTCCCGCTCTCCCCTCGACCCTCTCCCCGCGACTCTCTCCCCGCTCTCCCCTCGACTCTCTCCCCGCTCTCCCCTCGACTCTCTCCCCACTCTCCCCTCGACTCTCTCCCCGCTCTCCCCTCGACTCTCTCCCCGCTCTCCCCTCGACTCTCTCCCCACTCTCCCCTCGACTCTCCCCTCCTCTACTCTTCCCCCTCCCTGTTCTTCCCTCTTTCCTCTGCTTAACCTCTCCACCCCTCCCCCCTGCTCTACACCCACTCTCTCCCCCTTTCTGCTATGCCCCCTCTCCCACTATCTGCTTTACCCTCCTCTCTCCGCTGGACCCCTGCTCACTCCCCCTCCCTCTGCTCTACACCCTCTCCCTCCCCCCTACTCTACACCCACTCCCTCCCCTCTCTGCTCTGCCCTCTCTCCCCTACCTCCGCTCTATCTCCGTTCCCTCCCTCTGATCTACCCCCTCGTCCCCTCCATCTGCTCTCCTCCTTGCTTTCCCCCTCGTTCTGCTCTTCCGCCTCTCCCTTCCCTCCGTTCTCCCCTCCCCCACTATTCCACAACATAACACCCGTACCAACCAGTCTACCCGTCCACCCCCACCCCCGTCCCCGACCCTGCTCAGTGTGGTTTCGTACACTGACACTCCCTGACCCTCCCGATGCCCGCAGACCCAGCACTTTCTCCTTACCCGGTACTGCGCCATCTTCCTCCCCTGTCGCCTGCGTAACCGCGGTCCCTGACGCAGCGCGACTCTGCGTCGACGTTTCCATGGCGACGGTGAAGCGACGCAGGCCGCCCTGCGAGGGAGTGCGTTCACCAGTGGCCAGGACCAACCCCGTGACCCAGCACTGACCCTGGTCTCCCCACTGACCCGTCCTGGTCTCCACACCGTCCCCGTGACCCGACCTGGTCTCCACACCGTCCCCGTGGCCCGACCTGGTCTCCACTCTGTCCCGTGACCTGATCTGGTTTCCACGCCTTCCCCACGACCTTACCTGGTCTTCACACCATTCTCGCTTACCCGACCTGGTTTCCACATCGTCCCCATGACCCAACTTGCTCTCGACACAGTTCCACTCACCTGATATTGGTCTCGACACTGTCCCCATTATCCGACATGTTCCCGACACCGTCCCACTGACCCAACCTGGTCTCCACACTATTACCGTGATCCGATCTGATCTCCACACCGACCCCGTGACCCGACCTGGTCTCGACACCTTTCCCGCTGACCCGACCTAGTCTCCACACCACCCATGCTGACCCTACCTGGTCCCAATACAGTCCTGTGACCCGGACCTGGTCTCCACTCCTTTTCACTGACCTGGTCTCGATACCATCCCCGAGACTCGTCCTGGTCTCCACAGCGTGGCACTGACCAGATCTAATCTCCACACGGTTCCCATTAACCCGACCTGGTGTCCACACCATCCCGTGACTCGATCTGGTCTCGATATTGTCCCCCTGACACGACCTGGTCTCGACACCGTCCCCGCTGACCCGACCTGTGCTCCACACCGTCCCCGTGACCTGACCTGGTCTCCACACCGTCCCCGTGACCCGACCTGGTCTCCACACCGTCCCCGTGACCCGACCTGGTCTCCACACCTTTCCTGCTGACCCGACCTGGTCTCCACACCGTCCCCGTGACCCGACCTGGTCTCCACACCGTACCCGCAGAGCCGACCTGGTCTCCACACCGTCCTCGGTGAGCCGACCTGGTCTCCACACCGTCCCCGCTGAGCCGAACTGGTCTCCAATCCGTCCCGTGACCCGACATGGTCTCTACACCTTCCCCGATGACCCATTCTGGTCTCCACACAGTCCCACTGTCATGACTTGATCTCGACACAGTCCCCGCCGACCCGACCTGCTCTCCACACCGTCCCCGTGACCTGACCTGGTCTCCACACCATTCCTGTGACCCGACCTGGTCTCCACACCGTCCCACTGTCCCGACCTAGTCTCCACACACTCCCCGTTGACCCGACCTATTCTCCACTCTGTCCCGTGACCTGACCTGGTTTCCACGCCTTCCCCACGACCTTACCTGGTCTTCACACCATTCTCGCTTACCCGACCTGGTCTCCACATCGTCCCCATGACCCAACTTGCTCTCGACACAGTTCCACTCACCTGATATTGGTCTCGACACTGTCCCCATTATCCGACATGTTCCCGACACCGTCCCACTGACCCAACCTGGTCTCCACACTATTCCCGTGATCCGATCTGATCTCCACACCGACCCCGTGACCCGACCTGGTCTCGACACCTTTCCCGCTGACCCGACCTAGTCTCCACACCACCCATGCTGACCCGACCTGGTCCCAATACCGTCCTGTGACCCGACCTGGTCTCCACTCCTTTTCACTGACCTGACCTGGTCTCGATACCATCCCCGAGACCCGTCCTGGTTTCCACAGCGTCCCACTGACCCGACCTAATGTCCACACCGTCCCCACTATCCCGACCTGGTGTCCACACCATCCCGTGACTGGAGCTGGTCTCGATACTGTCCCTCTGACACGACCTGGTCTCGACACCGTCCCCGCTGACCTGACCTGTGCTCCACACCGTCCCCATGACCTGACCTGGTCTCCACACTGTCCCCGTTGACCCAACCTGGTCTCCACACCGTCCCCACGACCCGACCTGGTCTCCACACCATCCGCGCTGACCCGACCTGGTCTCCACACCATACTGTGACCCGACCTGGTCTCCACACAATCCCCGCTGATCCGACCTGTTCTCCACACCGTCTCCATGACCCGACCTGGTCACTGCACTATCCCCTTGACCCGACCTGATCTCCACACCGTCACTGTGACCTGACCTGGTCTCCACACCTTTCCCGCTGACCCGATCTGTTCTCCACACCATCCCCTCTGACTTGACCTGATCTCAAAACCGTCCCCGCTGACTCAACCTGGTCTCGATACCACACCTAACCTTGATCCGACCTGGTCTCCACACCGTCCCCGCTGACCCGATATGGTCTACACACTGTCCCCGCTGACCCTACCTGATCTCCACACCATCCCCGTGAGCCGATTTGGTCTCCATACCGTCCCCGTGAGTCAACCTGGTCTCCATATCGTCCCCGTGAGTCGACCTGGTCTCCATACCGTCCCCGTGAGTCAACCTGGTCTCTACACCTTCCTCGCTGACCCGACCTGGTCTCCACATCGTCCCCATGACCGGATCTGAATTCCTCACCTCCCCCGCTGAACCGACCTGATCTCCACACCATCTCCGTGAGCCGACCTGGTCTCCATACCGTCCCCGTGAGTCGACCTGGTCTCCATATCGTCCCCGTGAGTTGACCTGGTCTCCATACCGTCCCCGTGAGTCGACCTGGTCTCCACACCTTCCTCGCTGACCCGACCTGGTCTCCACATCGACCCCATGACCGGATCTGGATTCCTCACCTCCCCCGCTGAACCGACCTGATCTCCACACCATCCCCGAGAGCCGACCTGGTCTCCACACCGTCCCCGTGACCCGACCAAGTCTCCACACCTCCCCCATGACCCGACCAAGTCTCCACACTGTCCCCATGACACAACCAGGTCTCCACACCGTCCCCATGATCCTACGTGTTCCCAACACAGTCCCACTGACTTAGTCTCAACACCGTCCCAGTGACCTGACATGGTCTCAACACCATCCCTGTGACCCAACCTGTTCTCAACACAGTTCCCATGACCTGACATGGTCTCAACACAGACCTTGTGACTCGATGTGGTCTCAACACTGTCCCAGTGACCTGACGTGGGTCTCAGTTTCCCCAACATGGTCTCAACACAGTCCCTGTGACCCGATGTGGTCTCAACACAGTCCCAATGACCTGACGTGGGTCAGCACAGACCCAGTGACCCAATTCAGTCCCAATATTCAGTCCCATTGACCCCAATCATTGAACAATCCCTGTTGCACCCCACTAGATACAGTTTTCCAATCCAAAAAACCTGTTTATTCCCAAATGTGTGTTTGCTAATACATAGTGCACACTAATATTTTACCCCAATCCATGGACGTGAATTTTCTTCTTTGTTATATTTGTTATTCATTATATATCAGTTACAACTTCATAAACCTTCCACATGTCATCAAACCACGCTTACATAAATCTGTTTGGCCCATTGAGGAGATTATCCACAGATTAATATCTGAAAGCTGGAACGTCTAGTAGCTCTCCTTCAATATAGAGCTAAAGGGATGGATTGAATCTTGTTACTTCTTGGAGAAGGGGTGTCTCAACTCAAAAATGCTGGGTTGCAGCAAACCTCTGTCACTCAGTAAGAAAGGCAACGGGATTGGGACAAGGCCTTGAAGTTGTTCTTCACACTAATAATATGGGTTTCTTTCTTTTTTAAATATTGAGTTTAACATGTAAACTTACATACAAAATTTTAAGCAAAGCACATAACAAATCACCTTGTAAGCACAAAAAAGGGGGAAAAATTATTAAAACTACATCGACAGTTCCTTGATCAACAAGTTATTGAATTTCGCCTACGATATCCATGATAAACCCATATTTGCCAAGCACTTTGACAACACTTCTCCTGCAGAGCATAATCCCCATACCTGAATAGGGAATCATATTACAGGTCCCCCACAACGAGTTCTGATTACGCCTTGGCACACAATAGCCCAGGTAACGTGCATGGGTTGAACTGCTGTATTCAGAGCACATAGCCTCTGGAGCCATTTGCAGACCTTAATCCAGGACAAGCCGCCATCCTTCTGCACTGGGATGTTTATCACCATCAGGCATGGGGGTAGGTAGTGGTATCCAACTAATCCACAGCCTGTGTTGCGTCACGCAGTAAGTTCTGAGTTTTACTGAGAAATGAAGTGACCCACGTGTACAGGGGTGGGAGGCCTTCACGGACAGAGGAGCTCTCTGAGATGCCTTCACTGATTTATAGCATGTATACAGGCTATTCGGCCCAACTTGTCCATGCCGACGAAGTTGATTCCTTTTGCCTTGTTCTACCCATATGCCTCTAAACCAGCCATTCTCAACTTTTTTGGGAGTATGCCCCCCCCCTAGGACTTTCCCAATGGTTAAGGGTCCCCTTCCCGGTGAAACACTCGTTTTGTTTTCTTGCCTCCCAACTACATAAAAATATTTTTGTTATGTGAGGTGTCGTGAAGAAAATCAGGCCTCCATTGAGAATGGCTGCTCTAAACTATGTACAGTAACCCCCTCCCCCTCCGGTATTAGCACCTATGGGGATTGATGGTTAAGTTAATTTTCTGCTTGATTGAGACCATGTGATTGGCATACTATCGGCGAGGCACTCCAATTTTAAACGCCTGTATTTTCAACCTATTTATTTTCCACGTTTCATTTGCTGTTTGCTTGAATTCCAGATAATGGGCCATCTTTCTAAATGCTTCTTGAATGTAACAATTATCCCCGCGTCTCTCACTTCCTCTGGTAGCTCGTTCCGTGTTCCCACCACCCCCCCTCCCCAATGTGAGGAAGATGCCCCTCATGTCCCTTTTAAATCCTTTCTCTCTCACCTCAAGTCTATGGCCGTTAGTTTTAGTTTCATACCCCCTGAGAAACCTTCCTCAACCTTTATCTCTGCCACTCATGATTTTTCCTCGATAAGTTCTCCACGTAGCCTCCTTCTCTCCAGGGAGAAACGGTCCAGCCTTTCCTGATAATTTACATCTTTTGATCTCACCAACGTCCTTGTGAATCTTTTTAAGTTCAAGTTTACTGTCACCTGACTGAACAACCTGATGAAACAGCGTCCTCCGGTCCTCGCCACAAGACACCCAGACACACAACCAGACGTAACACACATACAAGAGGAATAATACAGTAGTGGAGCACCACAGGGCTGTGCCCTTAGCCCCCTGCTCCACTCAATTTACACCTATGACTGTGTAGCTCAGTACGACAATAACCCCATCTACAAATCTGCTGCTGATATCACGCTCGTGGGTTGTCTCAAGGATGGGGGTGAGTCAGCAGGCAGGAGGGAGATTGACAACATGACTGAATGGGGCCCCAACAACAACCTCATACTCAATGTCACCAAAACTAGGAGCTGATTGTTGACTTCAGGAAAGGAAAAGCCAGTGATCATTGGGGGATCAGAGGTGGAGAGGGTGAGCACATTTAGGTTATTGGGAGTCACTATCTCGGAGGATCTTTCCTTGACCCAACACACCAATGGCATCATGAAGAAAGCATGTCAGCACCTCTACTTCCTCAGGAGTTTGAAGAAGTTTAGTATGACACCAGAAACCCTGGCAAATTTCTACAGAGGTGTGGTGGAAAGTGTGCTGACTGGCTTCATCACGGTCTGGTATGGGGACACCAATCCCCCTGAGTGTAAAACATGCAAAAAGTAGTGGATGCAGCCCAGGACGTCACAGGCAAAACCATCCCCACCATCGAGTAAATCTACAGAGCGTTGCACTACCAATTAGTGGTAATTCTGCTACTCCCGCAGGATAAAGCAATCTCGGGGTTGTAAGCAATGTCGAGTATGCACTCTGACAAGAAATCTGAAATCTAAATCTGACATTCATAGGACAAGCATACATATATAAAAATAAATAAATATTGTTTCATGTACATGAGACCTTCAGAGGGTTAGTGTGAGCAGTTCCTTTGGACGTTCAGCATTCTCCCTGCCCAGGGGAGGAAGCTGTTTCTCAGCCTGGTGGTGCTGGCTCTGATCCTTCTGTATGTTTTCCCTGACGGGAGCAGCTGAAAGTTACTGTATGTGGGGTGGAATAATTTTGTATGCCCTTTCCAGCTAAACAATATCTTTCCCATAGCTGGGTGTCAAAGCTGCACACAACAACTCCAGGAGAGAGTAGAGAGCACCAAGTTCCTTGGAGTCCACTAACTAGTGACCTATCATGGACACTCAACATCTCCTGCACTTCCTGAGAAGACTGAAGTGGGCAAGGCTACCGGCCAGTGTTATGTCAACCTTCTACAGGAGCTCTATTGAGAGGGTTCTGGTTCGTTGCATCGGGGTGCAGTTACTGCAGAGAAATGGAGTGGAGGTCAATCCATAGGAACATAAGAATGGCAGAGCAGATCACTGTAGCCTCCCTTCACCCCTCATCGACGTGATCTACCAGGGTCATTGTCTGAAGAGGGTGCTCAAAATCATTGAGGACCTCTTAACCCTGCACACAGCATCTTTCAACTGCTCCCGTTGGGGAAGAGATACAGGAGGATCAGAGCCAGCACTACCAGGCTGAGGAACAGCTTCTTCCCAAGGGCAGTGAGAATGCTGAACGACCAGAGGAACTGATCACACTAACTCTCCGAGGCTCATTTATTTATTTTATTATAATATTGAACACTTGTCCTGCTTTTGTATAGCTTGTATGTGTGTTATGTCTGCATGTTTTCTACCGAGGACCAGAGAACACTGTTTTGTTGGGTTGTACAAGCGGATGACAGTAAACTTGACTTAACACAATACTTCAAGTGTGGTCCCACCAATATCCTCTACAATTGTAATGTGATGCCCCTCCTCCTGTGGAGGCAAGTATACCAAATGTCTATTTCAAGTGTGTGGCACTGAGTGGAGCTGTGTAACTGCTTCCTGAGGTGGTTCACCGACACCTCAGCGGCCTGTCACTTCCACAGCCAAGAGGAGATAATATACCTTGTGTAGGTGGAGTGGAAGAGGTTGAAGCCCCCCTGTACCCACCTGAAGGGGCCTGCTCCTGAAATTCTGGTTGCGCTTCAGCCCCATGCTCCTGCCCCCCGGTGCAGGGTGGGGGAGGGGGAGGGGATAGTCAGGCGTTCAATGGATCTCCTTGTGGGGTTGTTACTGGGCCTGTCCAAGATGGCTATTCACAGGTCAAGGAAGCGGGCAGTCGAGGGTTCTAGGCAAGCTGGCTACCTGCCCCTCTTTTGGGTTACTCCAGGAACTCCCACCATTCAAAACGTATCGGGGGTGTATATTAATGGGGTATAAATTAGGCGGATGGACTCACATGCCGAAATGGCCTGTTGTCATGCTGTATGTCTAAATTTAAATTGACGTCGGACCCATGTGTAATTAGAGTAGGAGCTCGTGGTGGCCGAGTTCGGGAATGGCAGGCTCCCCAGGGGAAGGTATGCATCATAAATAAGAATAATGGGATTTTAATTTGAAATGTATAAGTGTGTGTATTAGAGGGACGGTATTGATTTACTGCTGATTTTTCTCTCTATTAATGTAGGTAAGTAGTTCATGAGATGTAGTTGCGGGTATAGTTTGTGTTTTGTCAGATTGGTGTGGAATAAATGTTTTGTTAATAAAAAGCCTTCTTCATCACCCTGTAATCATGATACAGTCACGAAGAAGACTCGCCAGTGGCTAAACTTTGTGAGGTGTTTGAGGAGGTTCGATATATCAACCAAAGACTCTTGTAAACTTCTACAGGTGGACTGTGGAGAGCATTTATGGCTGGTTACATCACTGTCTGGTACAGAGGTGCCAACTCTCAGGACAAGAATAAATTCCAGAGGGTTGCTAACTCGGCCTGTGACATTACAGGCACCAGACTCCACTCCACTGAGAACGTCTACATGAGGCAGTGTCTTAAAAAAACAGCCTCTATTGTTAAGGACCCCCACCACCCAGGCCACGCCCTCTTCACTCTGCTGCCATCGGGGGGAAAAAGGTAGAGGAGCCTGAAGGCGAACACCCAATGGCAGAAGGACAGCTTCTTCCCCGCTACCATCAGACTCCTGAATAATCAATGAACCACAGACACGGCCTCTCTTTGACGTTTTCTTTTTCTTGCACTATTTTATTTATTTTGAAATTTGGTTATAGAACTGTTTTGCACAGTGATGCTGCTGCAAAGCAACTAATTTCATGACTGGCTCGTGACAATAAATGATTCTGTCTACCTGCATTGTTCCCTTCATGTTGTATGTGGAGAGGGATCCAGAATGAGGTCTACATTATCAAAAGTAGTTAGGCAGGTTATGACAACTGCTGCTCGTGTTTCTAAAATTTCATACTGGGATTGAATGGACTTTCTGTCAATATACAATTAAAGCCTGTAAATGCAGGCACCTGCTGCAATAAATACATTGAATTGCACCAATTTGGGGTAATACTGAGGTTTTGCTGAGTTTGCCCCTGGGAACAGAAATATGAGGAGATGACCCTACAGGACCACAGGCCGGGCCGGTGAGGGGCTCAGTGGCTGAGGGACTGGATCAGGGGAACAGATAATGGCACCGGGATTCAAGAGGGGACTGAGGGCAAGGTGGGCTCCCAAAGGGCCTCAGATGCTGAAAGGTCCCTGATGGTGCTGGAAGTTCGGATCTGGAGCTCGGGTCACTGATGAACTGAACAGGAGTCTGTGCGGCTGCAGAGGCTGCGGGAGCGCTGGGGCCGAATCCACGGGCACTCAGTGACTCTGAAGGGCCTCTTGTTTCTCTTCCTCTCGTAGAGTAAAGGGTGACACTAATGCCGAGTCTGTCTGCCTTACAGGCAGAAGAACATTCCGTGTAATATTACATGTTCTGTACTATTACAACTAGAAAGGAATCTTGAATCTTTCTCCAAAGCAGCAACAATGCAGGAAGCAACTTTCCAACAAAGGAAGTCTTGCCGCGGTCGTATACTTATCTTTTCCGGGGGCGGTGCCGGCTGCTGCTGATGATGTAAGTGATGCGACACATGGCGGTAAGAGCGCATCTGCTCGGGTGTGTTCAGCATCATTATTATGTCTCCGTGTTACTTGGGAGGCTTCTGAAATAACTTATAGAGATGCAAGATTCAAACCACAGACTTTACTTGCTGATGCCTTCCACCATCTCAGGAAACTGTTCACACACTCACATACGCATATACATACGCCCCACAGTGGGGCACTACAGTTACTACAGTGAAAAGGGTGTATTCTTACACAGTTACAAAAGAGTTCACATTATCCTGACTATATAACATCCCTCCTTCTCAAGATAAAGAAAAATTTAGTGTTCTTTATCACTTTCTTTCCAGTGCAACTTAAGTAACTGAACTTGTACACTAATTTATTTACACAACTACTTTTAAATAGTTCTTATAGATATGGCCCTGGTGGAAATATGTTCCTTCGCCATCTTGTGGATGTGGCTATGACCATTGGGCTCTATGTTGCTGGTCCATGTGGAGGTGATGTAGCTTGTTGTGTTTCACCTGACAACTGCTGTGTTGAAGTTTCAGTATTAGTGGTTATGGTCTCCTCACTTGATATTGGTTTTACAAGCTTTGCTGGTGTTAAAGCTTTCTGCTTCATCTGGTGTTGGCCGGATGTGAATTGTGTTCCTCCTCAGCTGATTTCCAGAGTCTGTCTCAACAATGTATGATCTTTTTTTTTAATTTTTTATTTTTCACACCATAAATCACATTAGTGATACACACTTTTTCCTTTTCACACATATACAGTGACATTTTCTCCCCCCCACCTCCCTCCTCCCAACCCACCCCCCCCCCCACCCCCCCCATCCATTTAAAGTATACAATCTAGGATACATTAAACCAGTCAGACAATGTTGTCACTCAACAAAAATACACCAGAAATTCTACTGAGTCCATTCTTTTCTTTCCTTCTCCTTCCATCAACTTAGGTAATGATTGTCCCCGGTAGGTTTTCGCTATTGTATTTAATGTAAGGCTCCCATATTTGTTCGAATATTTCAATATTATTTCTTAAACTATATGTTATTTTTTCTAATGGAATACATTTATTCATTTCTATATACCATTGTTGTATTTTCAAATTATCTTCCAATTTCCAGGTTGACATAATACATTTTTTTGCTACGGCTAGAGCTATCTTAACAAATCTTTTTTGTGCATCCTCCAAATCAATTCCAAATTCTTTGTTTTTTATGTTACTTAGGAGAAAGATCTCTGGATTCTTTGGTATATTGTTTTCTGTTATTTTATTTAATATCTGATTGAGATCTTCCCAAAATTTTTCTACTTCCTCACATGTCCAGATTGCATGAATTGTTGTTCCCATTTCTTTTTTACATCGAAAACATCTATCAGATACTGTTGGGTCCCATTTATTTAACTTTTGAGGTGTAATGTATAGTCTGTGTATCCAGTTATATTGTATCATACATAACCTCGTATTTATTGTATTTCTCATCATTCCAGAACATAATTTCTCCCATGTTTCCTTTTTTATCTTTATATTTAAATCTTGTTCCCATTTTTGTTTAGTTTTACCATTTGTTTCCTCATTCTCTTTTTCTTGCAGTTTAATATACATACTTGTTATAAATCTTTTGATTATCATTGTATCTGTAATCACATATTCAAGGTTACTTGCCTCTGGCAAACTCAAACTGCTTCCTAATTTATCCTTCAAGTAGGATCTCAATTGGTAATATGCCAGCGCTGTATCTTGAGTTATATTGTACTTATCTTTCATTTGTTCAAAGGATAAGAATCTATTTCCTGAAAAACAATTTTCTATTCTTTTAATCCCTTTTTTCTCCCATTCTCTAAAGGAAAAGTTATCTATTGTAAAAGGGAGTAACTTGTTTTGCGTCAATATTAGTTTTGGTAATTGATAATTTGTTTTATTTCTTTCTACATGAATCTTCTTCCAAATATTGAGGAGATGATGTAATACTGGAGAAGTTCTATGTTGTACCAATTTTTCATCCCATTTATATAATATGTGTTCAGGTATCTTTTCCCCTATTTTATCTAATTCTAATCTCGTCCAGTCTGGTTTTTCCATTGTTTGATAAAAATCTGATAGGTATCTTAATTGTGCGGCTCTATAATAATTTTTAAAGTTTGGCAGTTGTAAGCCTCCTTGTTTATACCATTCTGTTAATTTATCTAGTGCTATCCTCGGTTTCCCCCCTCTCCATAAAAATTTCCTTATTATTTTCTTCAACTCCTTGAAGAATTTTTCTGTCAGTTGTATTGGCAATGCCTGGAATAAGTATAATATCCTTGGAAAAATGTTCATTTTAATACAGTTTATCCTTCCTATTAGTGTTAGTGGTAAATCTTTCCAATGCTCTAAATCGTCCTGTAATTTTTTCATTAGTGGATAATAATTGAGTTTATATAATTGGCCGAGATTTTTGTTTATTTGTACACCTAGGTATCTTATTGCCTGCATTTGCCATCTAAAAGGAGATTCCTTCTTAAATTTTGAGAAATCCGCATTATTCATAGGCATTGCTTCACTTTTATTTACATTTATCTTGTAACCCGACACTTCTCCATATTCCTTCAATTTCTTATATAATTCTTTTATTGATAGTTCTGGTTTAGTTAAGTACACTATAACATCATCCGCAAATAGACTGATTTTATATTCCTTGTCTTTTATTTTTATTCCTTTTATATTATTATCTATTCTTATCAATTCTGCTAGTGGTTCTATAGCTAACGCAAACAATAAAGGTGATAGTGGGCATCCCTGCCGCGTTGACCTGCTTAAGTTAAATTGCTTTGATACATGTCCATTTACTGTCACTTTCGCTAACGGTCCCTTATATAATGCTTTAATCCAATTAATATACTTCTCTGGTAAATTGAATTTTTGCAATACTTTGAACAAATAATTCCATTCTACTCTGTCAAAGGCCTTCTCTGCGTCTAAAGCAACTGCTACTGTAGGTGCTTTATTTCCTTCTACTGCATGAATTAAGTTAATAAATTTACAAATATTGTCTGTTGTGCGTCTTTTTTTGATAAATCCAGTTTGGTCTAAATTTACCATTTTCGGTACATGCTCTGCTAATCTGTTTGCTAATAGTTTAGCTATTATCTTATAATCTGTGTTTAGTAAAGATATTGGTCTATATGACGCTGGTGAGAGTGGATCTTTCCCTTGCTTTAGTATTACTGTAATTATTGCTGTTTTACATGAATCTGGTAAGCTTTGTGTTTCATCAATCTGGTTGATTACATCCAGGAGGGGCGGAATTAATAAGTCTTTAAATGTTTTGTAGAATTCTATTGGGAATCCATCCTCTCCTGGTGTCTTATTATTTGGTAATTTTTTTATTATCTCTTGTATTTCTACTATTCCAAATGGTTCTGTTAATTTATTTTGTTCCTCTATTTGTAGTTTTGGTAGTTCAATTTTAGTCAGAAATTCATCTATTTTCCCTTCTTTCCCTTCGTTTTCAGTTCGGTATAATTGTTCATAGAATTCTCTAAAGTTTTCCTTAATTTCTTTTGGATTATATGTAATTTGTTTGTCTTTTTTCCTTGATGCCAATACCATTTTCTTAGCTTGTTCTGTCTTAAGCTGCCATGCTAGGATTTTGTGCGTTTTTTCACCCAGTTCATAATATTTCTGTTTTGTTTTCATTATATTCTTCTCCACCTTATATGTTTGTAGTGTTTCATATTTTATTTTTTTCTCTGCCAATTCTCTTCTTTTAGTTGTATCTTCCTTCATTGCTAATTTTTTTTCCATATTTACTATTTCCCTTTCCAACTGCTCTGTTTCCTGATTATAGTCCTTCTTCATCTTGGTTACATAACTTATTATTTGCCCTCTAATGAATGCTTTCATTGCATCCCATAGTATAAACTTATCTTCCACTGATTCCGTATTTATTTCAAAATACATTTTTATTTGTTTTTCAATAAATTCTCTAAAATCCTGCCTTTTAAGTAACATGGTGTTTAATCTCCATCTATACATTCTTGGAGGGATGTCCTCTAGCTTTACTGTCAATATTAAGGGTGAATGGTCCGATAGTATTCTAGCTTTATATTCTGTTTTTCTTACTCTATCTTGCATACTAGCTGATAACAAAAATAGGTCTATTCTTGAGTATGTTTTATGTCTAGCCGAGTAATATGAATATTCCTTTTCTTTTGGGTGTTGTTTCCTCCATATATCCAAAAGTTTCATTTCTTCCATTGATTTAATTATAAATTTGGTTACTTTGTTCTTTCTGTTAATATTTTTTCCCAGTTTTATCCATATTTGAATCCAAATTCAGGTTGAAATCCCCTCCTATTAATATGTTCCCTTGCGTATTTGCTATCTTCAAAAAGATATCTTGCATAAACTTTTGATCTTCTTCGTTAGGTGAATATACATTGAGTAGATTCCAAAACTCCGAATATATCTGACATTTTATCATTACATATCTCCCTGCTGGATCTATTATTTCCTCTTCTATTTTAAATGGCACATTTTTACTAATTAATATAGCCACTCCTCTTGCTTTTGAATTATACGATGCTGCTGTTACATTTATACCAATCTCTCTTTAATTTCTTGTGCTCCAATTCAGTTAAGTGTGTTTCTTGCACAAATGCTATATCAATTTTTTCTTTTTTCAGTAAATTTAGCAGTTTCTTCCTTTTAATTTGGTTATGTATTCCATTAATATTTAAAGTCATATAGTTCAACGTAGCCATTTTATACTTTGTTTATCTTCCCTTTCCGTTTTTCCATCATTACCTTTCCTCCTTTTCCATTTCTGTTTTCTTATTTTAAACCCTTTATAAGACAACATTCCTAAAACATCAAACATTTTCCTTATTCTCCTATTTAAAACTTCTTTAGCCCCAACCCCCCCTTCCCCTCCTGAGTTGTCCTTTATCCCTTGTCGGACAACCACATCTCCCCTCTCCATTTGGGTCTGCGAATTCACTCGCAAGCGTCAGCTGATTTAGCAGTGACCGCAACTCCTCCCCACCCAGCCCCCCCCAGAAAAGATTTCACTTTTCATATGTAACAAAGGTCACTCTTTTAGTTCCCTCCTTATTCCCTCTATTCCATTGCCTTCCCTTATTAATTCTTGTCTATACTATCTATATTTTCCTCTAAATACGGATACATTCACGTCTGCACATTATACATATACACACTTATACCTCTTTACCCACATACATATAAATCGTGGTCATTTTTACTCTCATTACACGTCTTCATCCCTCAGTCTATTTTGTAATTGTTCTGCAAATTTTCGTGCTTCTTCTGGATCCGAGAATAGTCTGTTTTGTTGTCGTGGAATAAATATTTTCAATACCGCTGGATGCTTTAGTATAAATTTATACCCTTTCTTCCATAAAATCGCCTTTGCTGTATTGAACTCCTTTCTCTTCTTTAGGAGTTCAAAGCTTATATCTGGATAAATGAAGATTATTTGCCCTTTGTACTCCAGTGGCTTGTTGCCTTCTCTTACTTTTTCCATTGTCTTTTCCAGTACCTTTTCTCTTGTAGTATATCTTAGGAATTTTACTAAAATAGATCTTGGACTTTGTTGTGGTTGTGGTTTAAAGGCCAATGCTCTATGTGCCCTTTCTATTTCCATTTCTTGCTGTAGTTCTGGACATCCTAGGATCCTAGGGATCCAATCTTTTATAAACTCTCTCATATTCTTGCTTTCTTCATCTTCCTTAAGGCCCACTATCTTTATGTTATTTCTTCTGTTATAATTTTCCATTATATCTATTTTCTGAGCTAACAGTTCTTGTGTCTCTATAACTTTTTTATTAGATTCCTCTAATTTCTTTTTTAAGTCCTCTACCTCCATTTCTACTGCTACTTCCTGCTCTTCCATCTTGTCCATTTTCTTTCCCATTTCTGTTAAGGTCATATCTATTTTATTCATTTTCTCTTCTGTGTTGTTTATTCTTCTTCTTAAATCATTAAATTCCTGTATTTGCCATTCTTTAAATGACTCCATGTATTCTTTAATAAGAGAAAGTATATCCTTTATCTTGCCTTTCCCTTCTTCTTCTATTTCACTGTACTCTTCCTCTTCCTCTTCTTCTTCCTCTGGGTTGGCCATCTGTTGTTTCTTTGTTGCCCTTTTCTTCTCTTCTTTCTTGTTTTCATTGTCTTCTGTGTTCTCTTCTTGCTGCAGGTGTTCTGCAGCTGTCATTGCCGGCTGTGGAGATCGACTCCCCAGCTGGTCCCCCCTCCCGTCGGTGTGCTTTTTTTCATGCGCACTGTGCATGCGCGAGGAGTCGCGCATGCGCGGTTGCGCACTTTTACTCGACTCAACGAGCCATTTTTGTAGTCCACTTTCTACCGACCTGAGGGAGCGGGTTTCTCTCTCCACCGCGGGCCTATTCGAACAGGTAAGGCCTTCTCCTTCTTCCTCCGTTGTCTTCTCTTCCTCTCTTCTTACCATTGATTTCGATTTTTCTTTTTTTGTCGCCATCTTCTTTCCACCTTTATATTCACTTTTCTTTAACTTTTATTTCTGTGCCTTTGTGTTTCTCTTTGTTTTTTTTGACTTTTCTGGAGAGGGCTGGAGTTCACCGTCCGGCCACTACTCCATCACGTGACTCCCTCAACAATGTATGATCTTGATGTCTCAGCTTCTCTGATGGTCCATGTTTTCAACTATGGCTCTTGAATATGCACATTGCTGCCCTCTGAAGAGTTCTGGCAATGTTTGCGCATGTTTGTTATAATGCTGGAGTCCTTCTTCTTCTGTGTCAGCCAGTCTTCTGGTTTCTTCCTGGTCTTCTGGAGGGTGCATATTGCTTGGCAGAGTGGTTTTATATCTCTTGCCATTTAGAAGTTCTGCCGGGGACTGTATGTCAGCCCTTAAAGGTGTTGCTCGTGACGATAGAAGAGCTAGGTACGGGTTTTTTCTCTTCTTCCCATTCATATTTCAGTGACTTACAATCAATTGATTGACTTTATTCTTGTTCTCTTATACCACTGCCACCATGTTATGTCTCTGTGTTACTTAGGAGGCTTCTCAAATAACTTAGAGAGGCAAGATTCAAACTACAGAAGAGATCTTACTTACTGATGCCTTCCATCATCTCAGGAAACTGTTCACTCACTCACATATACATATACATATACATATGCCCCACAGTGGTGCACTACAGTTAGTACAGTGAGAAGGGTGTATTCTTACGCAGTTATAAAATAGTTCACATTATCCTGACTGTAAACAGTCAGTATACGGGTAATGAATCTCAGATGCAGGAAAAGGAGAGTGAATGTGGCAGTGAGCCGATGGGAAGGTCAGAGGAGTTTATCTGCGTTGTGTTTGGTTAGTTGAAGAATGCAATGTTTTGTCTGTGAATAACAAAAGAAAGCTGACTTCATGATGGGCTGGAAGAAAAGAGAGAGTGAATTCTTTATTGGTTGTAAGCGGTGGCAAATCAGTGCTGTACACTCTCTCCTGTAGGGAGCTGCTGTGGCCGGGGCTCTGTGTGGCCATTCTTACACTTCTGGTTCGGCGAAGGGGAACAGAACCAGACGAGAAGAGTTTCAGGCACCTGTCAACCCGGATATCTCATTAATGGATGAACAGCCTTCCAGATGATCCAGGTACATAGAAATTATTCAGAACCACGAAGGGGGGACTTTGTAGTAGTCCTGGGAAAAATAGAGCATAAGAGTTTGTGAGGGGTTGAATTTCAGCTATTACATTGAATGATCAAGATAACTGCACCTTCACAATTAGTTGGGCAGATTATTGCAACGTCTGTTGCTTGTACATATATGCTTTCACTCAGTAATTGCATTTTTGATGACATTTGGATTGTAATGAAAATAATTGATCGCAAGATTTGCTGTAAAGAAAGAAATTCAATTGGCCCCTCAACGGGTGATCCCGGTGCCAGAAAATCATGTAATTTCTCTAAATCGGGAATGCGCGCGAGTTTGATGCCTGTGCAGTTTTGGGCGGGGGCCGTGTTCAATTCTGCACAGTTACGCATAGGATTCAGAGAAGGGTATTGCTCATTCAAGGCGCTCTCTCCACTCCCTAGCAGCCAGCAGCTACCTGCACCATGCCTGCACAGAGGTCAGGGAAGCTCTTGGGGAGATGGTAAGTTCCCAGGCTCACAGTGGAAGGCATCCATGCTGATGTTGGAAGTATGACCCAGGTGGTGGCTGCCAGGGAGCCCTGATAATCCAGCAGAGTCACCATGAGAAGAATTTCAGAATCAGAATTTGTTGTCATGAACAAGTCATGAAATGCATTGTTTTGCGGCAGCTTCACAGGACAATCATTTAGATTAACCACTTTATAGCAATAAATAAAAAGGGTGCACGGAAAGTCAAAGTGAGGAAAAATGGTTCATTGATCATTCAGGATACTGATGGCAAATGGGAAGAAGCTGTCCTTGAGCCACTGAATGCTTGACTTCAGGCTTCTGTACCTTTTCCCCGATAGTAGCAGAGTGAGGAGGACAGAACCTGGGTGGTGGGGGTCTTTGAGGATGGAGGCTGCTTTTTTAAGACACCACCTCATGTAGATGCCCTCAATGGAGTGAAGTCTGGTGCCTGTGATGTTGCAGGCCGAGTTAACAACCCTCTGAAGTTTATTCTTGTCCTGAGAGTTGGCGCCTCCATACCAGGCAGTGATGCTGGTATGCTCACCACAGTCCACCTGTAGAAGTTTTCAAGAGACTTTGGTGACCTACTGAATCTCCTCAGATACCACACAAAGTATAGCCGTTGTCGAGCCTTCTTCATGATTGTATCAACATGGAGATTCGGAGATGTTGCCACCAGGAATTTGAAGTTCTTGACCCACTCCACTACTGAGGCCTCAATGAGGACTGGGCCATGTTCCCCTGACTTCCTCCTGAAGTTCACAATAATCTCCTTGGTTTCACTGACGTTGAGTGCAAGGTTTTTGTCGTTTACACCATTAAACGAGCTAATCTATCTTCCTCCTGTTCGCTTCCTCGTTGCCGTTTGTGATTCTGCCAACAACTGTGGTGTCATCGGTAAATTAGTAGACAGGGAGTTAGCACAATTTGGGATGTAGCATTGGAGAGCAGATGACAAAAATTTGGGAAGTGGCCGCGATTGTTTTCCCCACATACGAGAATCTATGCCTCATGGGGCAATGTCACTGGAAATTCCATGACTTCAGGTTCAGGAAACTTTGTCATGTGCCAAATACACAATATGAGTTTACTTTTGTGTGCCTGTAAAGGCCCACAAGGAGACCTCACTGGCCCAGTGCCCCAGCCAAGAAGTGAAAGAAACGCAAGAGGGAGTCTCCGCAGAGACATCGAGTGTCTGTGGATTCCACCACCTCCTCCGATGCTGCTGCCTCCTATGGTTCCATGTCCTCCGCAGCCACGTGGCCTCCTGCCTGGTCTGGTAGTGAGCCCAAGCTCCAGGAACCCGGGTCACCTTTCTTGGCCCCTGGTTCCCAACACTCGATGCGGTTGGGATACTGTTGTGCCCCTCAACCTGGTCGCGATCCCTGCTTCCCACAAGCCGGACTCCAGCAGCCTGCAGCCTGGTGCCAGCCCTGAGGCCTCCAGGCCATACCCTGGCTCGCTGCTGTGCTCTCCCACCCTGTTGGCTCCTCTCCCAGGCTTCTTCCACTCTACAGAGAGGCGTTCTCCTGCTCTGGCACCCTGCTGCTTCCTGGAACCCACACCCCTCCTGGTCTGGGCTGCTGTATGTGGGCACCACCATTTTGGACATAGACCCCTCTGGGTTCTCCAAGAAACATCATCATCCCTGTTACACAGGCAGTTTAAACCTGTCCGTGTAACAGAGGAGAGGCCATTGCTCTCCCCAGCCTGCACCAGCGGCGGGGTTGATCTTTCCATCCTCATCAGCATCTGTGAGGGTTTCTCCTCGACACCGACTCCAGAGTCACGCGCGGACACAAATCATTAATCATAAAGCCTTATGTCCCCCCCACCCTCTCAACACCCTTTCCCCTCACTAAACAAACCCTCAGTGACACTGAGGGTCTCTCACCAACTCCAGGCTCACACAGATTCAGAAGGCTTATGGCAATGCTGGTCTTCATTTACACTTTTAAAAAATGTATACCTAAAGCACGGTAACAGGCCATGAGTCCTTGCCGCACAATTACAGCCCATTAACCTACACCCCTGGTACATTTTTGAACAGTGGGAGAAAACCCACGCAGATAGCCAGGGGATTTGAGTTCAAGAGATGTGAAACTCTATAAAATTCTAGTTAGACTAGACTTAGAATATTGTGTTTTGTTCTGGACACCTCCATGGGAAGGACACCTCTCCATAGGAGAGGAGAAGTTGCCTGGATTGGAGAACGTGTCCTTGGAGGGCAAATTTAACAGGGTTAAGGCTTTTCTCTTTGGAGTGAAGAAAGCCGAGAGTTGACTTAACAGGGATCTACAAGATTATGACAGGCTTAGATCAGGTGGACAGCCAGCTTTTACCAACGGCAACAGTGGCAAATACCAGGGGACTTCTGTTCAAGGTGAGGGGAGGAAAGTTTAGGGATGACGTCAAGGGTTTGTTTTTTTTTACACAGAGAGTTGCGGGTACCTGGAATGCATTGCCAGGGGTGGTGGTAGAGGCTGTAACATTGGGGGCATTTAAAAGACAGGCACATGGATGGAAGAAAAATAGTTACGGAGTAGAGGGAAGGGTTAGATTGTTGAGTAGGTTTATATAGGTTGGGACATCTTGGGCTGCAAGGCCTGTACCTTGCATTCTACGTACAAATTGTTAATGGTAAAGCCTGTCACCGACCCCCACCAACTCATCCATTCATCCCTCTCCAAAACCCACCCATCCTCTCCCCCCACTACACAAACCCTCTTCACCCATCCAGTGGAGCTTTTCATTGAGCTGAATCATTGCCTCTCTTTTTCCACGGACACCCTTTGACATGTTCTTATCTCAGGTTCGGATTTCAAATTTATTTTCTGAGTTACATGCATGACATCACTTACATCCTCGAGATTCTTTTCTTCTTTTCCTGCAGGCGAGGCAAAATCACAACTTACTGGTAGAGCAAAAAATAAATTGTACATAGTGTACACAAGTAAACAAAAACTGTAAACAGATAACGAATGTAAACAAACTGACTGTGCAATACAGACAGAATTAAAACATCAATAAAGTGCACAAGTCAGGGTCTTTAAATGAGTCCCTGATTGAGTTTGTTGTTGGGGAGTCTGATGGTGGAGGGGTAGCAGCTGTTCCTGAACCTGGTGATGTGAGTCTTGTGCCACTGGTACCTCTTTCCTGATGGCAGCAGTGTGCCGGGTGGTGTGGATCCTTGATGATTGCTGCTGCCCTCCGACAGCAGCGTTCCCTGTAGATATTGTCATTGGTGGGGAGGGGTTTCTAGCTTCTCTGCTGTTTTTACAAGCAGCCAGGCAATGTTGCTTCCCAGATGAACTGCTGTTTGATAGGAGACAGTCTTATCCTGATGAGCCCTGTGCAACTTTGAGATTTAGAAGTGGGGCAAATATTTTTATGTAACAGGAAGACATAGGCAGTTAATGATGAGGGGAGAAGGAATGTTAATGAACTGAGCGACTTGGGGATTCAAGCTCATAGCTGTCCAACAATTAGATTGCAGGTGCTGGGGCCTAGTTAAACAGGGCAGTCTGCAGACGCTAGCGTCAAGTGCTGGGGCCTAGTTAAACAGGGCAGTCTGCAGATTCTGGGGTTAAGTGCTGGGGCCTAGTTAAACAGGGCAGTCTGCAGATGCTGGGGTCCAGTTCTGGGACCTAGTGTGGTGGTATGTTATTACACTACTAGGTGGCTCACCTGGTGACCTTGCATATATAAATCGTTTTGTGACTCATCCCTCTTCATTCTTGCCTTGGCTTGCACAGAAGCAAGGCCTAGCTGTAAATATTAGTCTATTAAAACTAGCGTTTTACCTGCACTCTGTCTTATGTGGTTTGATGCTAGTCACCATCAATTTAATAGACTACTGTATATATATACATATATCCAGAATGGATGCCCCACCTGCCCTCACTCGTGCTCCCGCCTCAGCCGAGACCTGACTCAGGGACCCAGAAACAGAGACGGGCCCCAAGCATGAGCAGCCAGAAATGTATCAGACGGAGAGCTGTGGGATCATGAGAGAGAGAGGGACTCACCTAGCGGTCGTCATGGACTATGAGAGGGGAAGAAGTATCCTGGAGCAGGTAATGAGTGGCCGAGAGCCCTGCCTGTTAACTAATTTGCTGGGACCGGGACCGGCCATGCAGCCCACGGGGTTCCTGGTTTACAACCAAGGATCGCGTCAAGTGCGAGTGGAAGGCGTTCGGCAAGTCGCCCTCCCGATCATGATTTATCGGCAGGACTGTGTGGATGGACTACTACCCCAGAGTCACACCCCAACCATCCCTGATTCCCCAGAGGGGGCCCACGCTTCTGCAGGAGCGGGTAGCCACGTGGTAGAGGGATCAGGCTCAGTATGTGCCCACCCCCACCAGCCACCGAACCAGAGGCTTAGGTTTAGCTAAGTGCTGAGATCCGACAGGTTGGAGCTGGACCCCAGAACCCCTGGAGTGAGCATGCACTTTGGCCAATGGCAGAGATGTTTTTTAAACTACGCGGGGATGGAAGGAGCATCAGATAAGGAGGTGCTCATGGTATTGTTAGACCAGTTGGGGGATCACCCGTACTCGCTAATACTGGACGCTAAGTCATACCAAGAGGCGATGAGCACTCTGCAGAGACACTATAATAGAGGGCACAGTGAGCTACACTCTAGGCATCGACTTATGACCAGGTTGCAACAGGCAGGGGAGTCTGTTAGAGACTTTATACTTGCGCTAAAAGACTTAGCGAGGGCCTGTACTTTTAAAGCAGTATTAGCACAAGAGTATGCGGATGAACTGGTAAGGGACAGAATCGTGGCTGATGTCAGATCGACCAAAGTAAGACAAAGGCTGCTGGAAAAGGGGATAGTTAGGCTTGAAGAGACAGAAACTATTGCAGAGGCTCTGGAGGGACTTAGGAGAGAACTGGAAAAGTACTCAGAGCTGGACTCATTAGCCCCTCACAAGGAGAGTTATATGAGTGATCAAGGGCAGCACATAGCAGCAGCAGTCCCGCTGGAGCGCCCCAAGTGCCCTTGTTTCGGGCAGCTAAAGCACCCCAGAGCTCACTGCCCGGCTAGGGAGGACTGTTCGAGGTGTGGAAAGAGAGGGCATTATGCAAAAGTCTGTAGAAGCCTCAAGGCTCCCGCCAAAGCCCTCTCTCATGCAAATGGGAGGTGAGAAAACCCCTCCTTCCTCCTCAGGCAGGCAGAAGCAGAGTGCCATGTGCTGACGGCCATCTTGGGAGAAGGACGCTGGACAGAGGACATTGCAACCGGGGGATGAATACAATACAGAGTACTACTATGACCAGGATGCAGACTACTACCAGACCATTCGAGCGCCTCAGCCTTGACTTTAAAGGCCCACTCCTTGCCTATGACAGGAACATCTACTTCTTCAATGCCATAGATGAATACTTACGCATCCCTTTTGCTATTCCGCGACCCGAAGTCTCCATAGCCACGGTAATAAAGTGCCTGCAGTCCATTTTCGCATGTGTGGGTACCCCGCTATATACACACAGATAGGGGTGCTGCCTTTGTGAGCGTTAAGGTCCAGTAGTACCTGAGAGGTAAGGGCATCGCCACCAGTTGCACCACAAGCTATAACCCCAGGGGGAATGGACAGGTAGAAAGGGAAAATGCCACTATCTGGAAAACAGTCCTACTGACCCTAAAGGCAAAGGACCTACCAGTGGTAAGGTGGCAAGATGTATTACCGGAAGCCTTGTACTCCATACGCTCACTATGGTGTACTGCCACTAATACGATACCCCATGACCTTATGTTTTCTTTCTCGAGGAAAGCCATGACACCAGTTAAACAGGGCAGCCTGCAGATGCTGGGGTCCAGTTCTGGGGCCTAGTTAAATAGGGGAGTCTGCAGACACTGGGGTCCAGTTCTGGGGCCTAGTTAAATAGGGCAATCTGCAGACGCTGGGGTCCAATGCAATACACAAGCATTGTGAAGAAAGAGCATGTCACGCAGCAAGGAAAGGGTAACCAACGTTTCAGGCCTGGGCCCTTCATCAGATATGAAGAAAACCTGGCAGACTCCTGAATAAAAAGGTGGAGGGAGGAGGGGCAGGGACTGGAGCAAGGCTTACAGGTGGCAGGGGAGAAGAAAAAAAGCTGAGAGATGATGGGCGAGGGGGCAGAAGGCTTCTCCCTCCTGGAAGTCCCCGTAAAGGCTGGTTCACCCAAACCGTTCTCTCAGAACCTGCTTGGAACCAGAGTAACAACATGGTGAGATGTGTTGATGCATTAAGGTGATTAAAGCCTATTGATCACAACACTCAGTCTAATGTGGCTGATCGATAGCACGACAATATCCGACTTCCCGCCATTTCTGATGTCGAATGAACAATTGCATCCTCTGACGAAGAGCTTCAAAGTTCATCATGAAATTTACACTTTCGTTTTGGCACATTGGGGTTCAATTACAAAACACAAATGAAAGATATTTTGCTAGCTGAACCAAAGCAAGGATTGGTGAAACCAAGCCTGATCATTTCACTGATCCCTCACTAACCATTGCTAACGCAGAACTAACAGGCTGGCTGGCTGCTGGTGGCGAGAGGCCCCAGCCAATGAATGTGCACATTTCAATGGAACGTGGCACGTGGGTATTCGTTGGGTGCGGTTTCAAACACGTTCATTACTTGTTGCATATACTTGCTGTCTTTGGGTGATTTCCTTCAAGGTAATAGTGGAGCTATTTAATTTTGTTGAAGTAAAATTCAGGTCGTACAAATAAAATTATTGAAAATTCCAAATCGTTCAGCTCTAAACTGCTGAATTTTGCAATTTAAAAAAAATCTTAATACAAGGCATCCTGATAAAATCAATGCAGGACACAGGACAAAATCAGCCCATACTGGACATGTCCTATATATACAGGATTCTTGGCAACCCTAGACAGAGGGGTAGGGAAAGGAGAGGTGGGGAGGGAGGTGGGGGGGGGGTTAATGGAAATTGAAGAAGGCAATATTCATTCCGACTGCTGTACGTGTATATTTGCTCCTGTTGACAGAACAAGTGGTTGCCATGAAACCTGCTTTTGCTTATACCCACATGTTCAAAGGATTTGAGCTGCAGAAAAGTTGAGTCTGTGTTTGTCAGGTATTTATTATTCTTTGTGTCCTAAACCTCAGCAGGTCAGGCAAAGATTTTCAATCACCGCTGTCGAATCGTGAACTTCTTGGCCTGCATCAAACAGAAGTGTGGCACTGGGACAGAAGGTAAATCCAAAGGGTGGGGTTGCAAAACCCCAGCGCTTGAACCCGTTGGCTGAGCACAAAAGGTGTGATCTATCCTGGCGCTTCCCTCCACTTCCAGTCTTGTCAGGAATGGGAGCAGGAGGGAGCTTCTAATCGCCCCTCCCCACAGGCCAACTGATGCGTCAAAAAGCAGCAGCAGCTGGAGGAGGCCCTCGCACCCCTCGATCCTGCTCTGCTACTCGATGAGGTTGTGGCTGATGTGGCTGTGGGCTCATCTCCACTTGCCCCCTTGTTGCTGGTCCCATCCCCTCCTCTTCACCCTATCCAAAGGGGGACTGGCCCAAGGTGAGAGGACTGCGGCTCTGTTCAGCAACTCTTTTTTGCACTAGGATAACTGTGAATATTTATTATCGCTCTATTTTTGTATTTATTGTCTCTTTTTAATTCAATCTAATATATTTCAGTTGATTTTGCAGGTTTTTTTAACAAAGTAACTTCAACCACTGCAAGAATTTCAATGCATATGTACATTGGGCAAAAGTAAATCATGGAAATCTGTGGACACTGTGATTGAAGTAAAAACACAAAATGCTGGAGAAGCTCAGCAGGTCCAACAGTGTGGTTTATGTAGCAAAGACAAAGATACATCAGCGGGTGGGAAGGAAAGGTGGAGAATCACTGCTCAAGACCCAATTGTTACTGAAATATTTTGCATGAGAAAAATTGTCATTGGCCCATTTCCTTTGGAGTTATGAAACCGTGCACATAATGAGTCAATTAGGTATGATTAAAAGAGTGGTTTTCAAAGATTTTTCTTTCCACCCACATACCACCTTAAGCAATCCCTTACTAATCACAGAGCACATTTAGCATAGGGATTACTTCAAGTGGTATGTGAGTGGAAAGGGAAGGTTGAGGACCACTGATACAAGGATAGATAATCATTCCCAGTGCCAGTTAGTGTAAAATAAAGTGATGCTTCAAAAGTGGTCCCAGAGTAGTTTATGGTCAGGTTTAGGATAGTATGGGAGGTTCCAGGGCCTGAGAGCTGTTTGTTTAAAGTAAAATTGAAACATAAATACAGCACAGTGACAGGCCACTTTGGACCATGAGTCCATGCCACCCAATTACACCAAATTAACCTACAACCTCTGGAACATTTCGAACAGTGGGAGGAAATCAGAGCCCACAGGGGAAACCTACACAGACGTGGGGAGAACGTGCAAACTCCTTCCAGACAGTGCTGGATTCGAACCCCGGTCCCAATCGCCGGCGCTGTAACAGCGTTGCACTGACCGCTTCGCCATCTGTGCTGCCTGTTGGATAGAAACTCTTCTAGATTCTGGAGGTGGTGGATGACAGGTTTCTGTATCATATGGCCGAAGGGAGCGAGTGAGAAGAGGGTGTGTCTGGGATATTGGGGGCCCTTCCTGGTGTTGGCAGCTTTCCCGAGGCAGTGCCTCACAGAGATGTCTGCAAAGGATGGGAGTCATGTCCCCTAAACCAGCAGACAGGGCGTCATTTCAGCGTCTCACTGAAAGGAGGCCCATTTAGCGTGGTAGCTCTCCCTCTGGCAATTCACTGGAGCTATAGCTGGAATGGGGTGACCAATGCTTGAAGCCATAGACTTCTGGCTCAGCAGAGAAGGTGCTGAAAAATGAGACACTCACCTTGATTTCTTTGTTTGTGAAGAGTGCATCGATCTGATGGATGAGACCGGAAACCTAATGAGGTTGAGTGAACAACAAACCTCCCTTGAGCAAGCCAGCAGCATCTTGACGGCACGGCGGACATATATCCTCATCAAAGTTACAAGTGAGTCCACTCAAATCTTCTTCAATGACCAGACCTTGGGGTAGTGATTGATACAGCTCATGTGGGCTGATGATAGAGTCAATGAAAATAACATGGAGACATGCAGGGACAGTGGTTCAGTGACACAGGGACCACGTTGTGGGAAACAGTGTTCCAGCATTGCAGGGGAGGGTCTCAAATCAAGCCGATAGGAAGCCCATAGCATCCCACTGTCTATGGGTGTGAAAACAGTGTCCCACTGTCCTGGGGTGTGAAAACACAGTGTGTCCCATTGTCTCTGAGTGTGAGAACAGTGTGCCAGTGTCCCTGAGTGTGAGAACACAGTGTGTCCTACTGTCCCTGAGTGTGAGAACAGTGTGCCAGTGTCCCTGAATGTGAAACACAGTGTGTCCTACTGTCCCAGAGTGTGAGAACACAGTGTCCCACTGTCGCCGAGTGTGAGAACAGTGTTCCAGTGTCCCTGAGTGTGAAAACACAGTGTGTCCTACTGTCCCTGTGTGAGAACAGTGTGCCAGTGTCCTTGAGTGTGGGAACAGTGTGTCCTACTGTCCCCGAGTGCGAGAACACAGTGTGCCAGTGTCCCTGAGTGTGAAACAAAGTGTGTCCTACTGTCCCTGTGTCCCTGAGTGTGAAACACAGTATGTCCTACTCTCCCTGTGAAAACAGTGTGCCAGTGTCTCAGTGTGAAACAGTGTGTCCCACTGTACCTGAGTGTGATAACAGTGTGTCCCACTGTCCGTGTGAGAACACAGTGTCCATGAGTGTGAGAACAGTGTGTTCCACTGTCCCTGAGTGTGAGAACATAGTGTGCCATTGTCCCTGAGTGTGAGAACACCATGTGTCCCAGTGTCCCCGCATGTGAGAACACAATGTGTCAGTGTCCTTGAGTGTGAGAACATCGTGTGTCCCACTTCCCCCGAGAATGAGAATACCATATCCCACTGTCCCCGAGTGTGAGAACACCGTGTGTCCATCTCTGACCATGAAAACACTGTGTGACGCACCAGTGAACTGAGTGTAACATGGGTAGGAGGAAAGTCCAGGAGAAGATTTGCCGAGACAGTGTCTGTTCAGATTGGAATAGCAGGCTTATTGGGAAAGGTTAGGCCTTTCAAATGTGATTGAACTTCCTGAGGAAGAGACAAAGGTGATTGATGAGGTAGATGAGTGAATGTTGTAAACATGGAGTTTAGTGAAGCATTCACCAAGGTCCCACTGGGCTAATCCATAAGGTGAAGGCACGTGCAATCCAGAGTGACTTGGTACCTGGTTCTGATCAGACAGAGGAGGGTAGTGGTGAAGGTGCATCAGCTGGCCTGGAGCTGTGCAAATAGTGCTGCTCTGCAAGGATCTGGGCTGGGAGCTCTGCTGTTTTATTGATAAATAAAAATATAGACCATGTTCAGGCAGATATGCAGTTTAAATTGGCATAATGTTCAGCACAACCAGCATGGACCAGAGGGCTTGTTCTGACATAGTACTGACCCATACCCCATAATCAGATGCTGGTCTTCTTATAGGATTTAAGAACAGTGTTTGTCCACATCATCGCAACGTTGAAATGATGTGTCTGTGCCAATGCGTTTTAACACCATGTCTGGGTCTATCTCCAAGAAGGTGGAGAAGGTAGAATTGATGCAATATTACGGGGCAGTCCCAGATTTACCCGTGTACCTTCATTTGATGTTTGCACCTCTGCCTCTTCCATTGCTACGTGAATGTGCTGTGCACATTTTACCACTGCAGTTATTTTATGTACCTAACAGATGGTCTTCATTAATCGTGGGACTGAACGTAGGAGCCGAGAGGCAGCTCTATAGGACCCTGGTCGGAACCCACTTGGAGTACAGTGCACAGTTCAGGTCACCTCACTACCGAAAGGATGGGACAGCCACAGAAAGGGGGCAGGGGAGATCTATAAGGAGGTTGTCTGGATTAGGGGGTTTGCCTTCTGAAAACAGGTTGAGTGAACTCGGCCTTTTCTCCTTGGAGCAGCGGAGGATGAGATGATAGGATGATGAGAGATGCGGATCATGTGGACAGTCAGAGGCTTTTACCCAGGGCTGAAATGGTCCACAAGAGGACAGGGGTTTAAGGTACAGAGAGGTCAGGCGTAAGATTTTAACGCAGTGAGTGGTGGGGGCATTGAATGGGCTGCCGGCAACGGTGGTGGAGGTGGATACGTTAGGGTCCTTTAAGAGAATTTTGGATGCGTGCATGGAGCTTAAAAAAATAGATGGCTATGGGTAAGCCTAGTAATTTCTAAAGGGAGGGATATGTTTGGCACAACTTCGAAGGGCCTGTATTGTGCTGTAGGTTCTTTAAACTCTTGATTTTCCTTCTCTGTTTAAATTCTAAATTTATTTGTATGATGTAAATTGAAACCTGCGCCACCCATTAACCTCCCCCCAACCCCCCGCCAGTATGTTTAGAACGGTGGGAGGAAACCAGGGTCCCTGGGGAAAACTTCACAGACATGGGGAGAACGTACTAACTCCTTACAGACAGCGTGGGATTCAAACCCTGGTTCCAATCGCTGGCCCTGTAATGGCGTTGCGTCAACTGTGCCGGCCACCGTTATGGGCAATGCTTCATCCTGAACACTTTTATTGCTAATTTGCATTTGTTTTGCGTTCTAGAGCAAGGTGACTCCGAGAGTGTAAAATATGAAGCAGTGCTGGACAAAATTGAACATCTTCATCCTGTGGTGGCAGGTCAGGCTCACGCAGCACACAAGAGGAGGGTTAAATCATTAAAGGGATGGGAAAACACAAAGACTAGGATAAAAGGGATTGGGAGCAGGGTGTGTCAATGGGGGGGGGGTGGGGGGTAACATGTGTTTTGATAGAAGGGCGAATAGAGTTGGGGGTGGATGGGGTTTTGGGTAAGGGGTTCATTTTGAGGATCACTGCACCAGAGCGGTGAATGAATATACAGTATGTGATGGGAAGGAAACAGATGGATTAAATTAAGAGGATTTAACTTCATACTCCCGAAGGAGAGGGTTGCTTAAGAGCATTAAGGACAAAATCGATTATAATAGTGGGTTCATGTATTGCATGCGGACTGATCTCCTCAGTGTTGAGAGCAGGAATGCAGGGGGTAGGATTGACAGCCAGAGGGACGTAACAGGAAGAGGGCTTTGAGATGCAGGACAGTGACCCAGAATGCTTGGTGGCGATGTAAACATTTGTCTAAAGGCAGTGGCTTTCAAACTTTTCCTTTCCACTCACAGTCCACCTTCCCTGTGTCAAAAGGCGCTCTGTGATTAGTAAGGGATTGCTTAAGGTGGGATGTGGGTGGAAAGAAAAATTACTGAAAATTGGCCTCTGCGATGGTATTTTGCAAGACAGGGGTGTGGGGGGTGAAGGAATTTAAAACTTTAGTTGGGATGAATGTGCTTCAGTGATGTCCTGATAATGGCCCCTATCACCAAGGATTGGGATGTTCATGGGATCTTCTGTTTGCGCTGTAATGTTCCATCAACATTCACATCCAAGGTGTCTCAGGAATTCAGGGTTCTGTTCTGAAATATAGGAATTCATCCCATTTAATAAGACATGGCATGACGGGAGGGAACACCCTCATTATGTCAGCACAAGGGCCAAAGTGGGCTGATGAACATCTGAGGGCAACAGTCTATGTAGGTGATTCAAAGGGGTGGCTTCATAGGAAGCACAAGGATGGCATTCATGTCCCACCACTGAGACTTCGATGTGGGGTTACAAGAGCCTTGAAGAAGTGGCTGGAGGATTGAAACGATGGAGAGGTAGGTTGATTGGTGGATAAGTGTATGGGGTCTTTGAGGGAGTTGTTAATAAACATGAGGGTTGGCTACAGCTCCTCAATGAGCCTTGGCTGCTTGTGTTGATCCTGGTGTATCTCTTTATTAGATCAGCTTCGGATGTTGTCCAATCCAAAGGCCAAGGAGAAGGAGACAGCTGTAAGGAAACACAGATCTACTAAGGAGGTTATCCTGACCCCACCATCCAAAAACAAGTCACCCATCAGGCCTAAAAACACCAACAGCCCACAGCGAAGGACTTGAGTACAGTGGGAACTCTGGTGAATAAACCACACAATCCAGGGATCAGGTTAGCAATAGGCAGATAAGATACATGGGATGAAGGGACACACCAAGGTTATTTTCTGGGGTACAGGAAGGATGGTAGGGTCCTAAATTAATTCAAAAAGCTTATTCAGCAAACACACATGGAATTTACTCACAGACAATTATAGGTGAATAGATTTGGAGCAATGGAACAAAAAACGAGAAACACAGGAACTGCGGGGGATCTTGAGCAAACAATGTGTTGGTCGAGGAACTCATGGGGTCGGGCAGCATTTGTAGATAGAAACCATTCTGGGTTGGAATCCTTCAAGTCTCAATTAAAACGGGCCAACCTGACACATTCACCAACCATTTCGACCCATGGATGCTGCTTGACCCGCCGAGGTCCTGCAGCAGCTCATTGTGAAACCAAGCAGTGGTCTGAAAGATCAATAAAACTTAAATACTCTTTGATCTTTATTGCGGTGCCCGTGTGGTAAATGGGAGACCATTGTCATTTCCTCTCCCTCACGGTACATACTCTTTATTTTTTTCTTGAAGTTTGTTAATGAATATCCCTCACCCTTTCAGACACTGATTTCTACTTCAAAACTAGGTCTTTCAAAGTTGTGTTCAGTCCAAAGGTACATTAATTGCACACATCATTGCTGGCAAAAACACAGATGCAGGAGGAACTCAGCAGGTCTTGCAGTGTTCCTTGGAGGTTAAATGGTAGATCCACTTTTTTGGGGAATTAAAACTCACATGGCTTGTCTTCCATATTGAATACAAGCTTGGACTCCCGGATTCTATCGGAAACTCCCTGGAGCTAAATGATCGAAACAATATGTGGATTGCAGAGAATTGTGTGACCTTGCTGTCAGGAACCTCGTGGATTGCAGAGGATCATGTGGCCTCCCTGACTGGAACCTAGTCCAAAGTCACATCACCTGCCACCCATTAGTGCACCCCTTACTGCTGGTTCATTTGAATGATGCAGGGCCATCATTGGGTAGACACCCAAGCTCAGAACCATATAAACTCAACACGTGCTCCTTGGTCCTGACTCTACACCAGGTCGCTAAACTGTGGACATCACTGGAGGAGTCATTGCGAAGGTGTGCACTACTCACCACGTGTAGGAATATTTCACCTCGAGCTGCACCACGCTGGAACAGGGAACTGGGAGTGTGTTTGGAAGTCCGTCTGTGAGTGTGTAAACGTGCGGGAGAGTGTGGTAGGGTAAGCAGCCACTGGTTTAGAGGACCCTTACGCCTGATGTGCCTGCTTACACCGTTAATTTTTGTCTTGTACCGCATAGAAGATAGGCGGCTACCAGTATCAGAGTCCAACATGGATCTGATATGAATTCCATGTAAAGTATCATTTGATGTCTTCCCCTGTTTGATTCCCATGTGGACAATAGTTACCTTTGATTGAGACACTTGTGTACTGACTTATCTCTCTATGAACCCACTGAACCAGATATTTTTCCTAAAACATGGCTTTCATGTGGTCCTAAAATACTTAATCTGTCTGAAACAGGGGTGACCAACCTTTTAATTTTAGACATACAGCCTTGTCCAGGCCATTTTGGCCCACAAGTCCATGCCGTCCGATGAACCTGCATTCCCGGTATGCACTTGTGGGCCGAAATGGCCGGTTACCTTGCTGTATGTCTAAATTAAAAAATGGCAACTCTTGGTATGAAAGAAAATGATGTGCTGTCATCACATAAAAATGTAGGGATAACAATAAAAAACATCCTGTTGCTTTTGGTACTGGGCTGCTTGGTTTTAGGGAGGGGGAAGATGAAGGGAGTTAACTCAACACCAAGGCAGAGTCTTTTATTTTTATTTGTTAATTTTTCTCAAATTAAATGTCAGAAGGAAGCCCAGCATTTATTGCTTCTTAATTGCCCTTGTCCCGAGGAGTTGGCAAAGCTATCCCAGAGGGTAGTTGCGTTAACCAATTTGGTGTGCCTGGAGCCAAACCAGGCAAGGATGGCATGATTCTTCCCTTGAAGGCCTCCGCAGACCAAGTAGGAATTTACAAGCTGGTACGTAGTTTTCATTACGCACAGTTCTGACTACTGGGTCACAAGTCCGTTAACTGCTGCATCAGTAGAGGAAACTAGTTATTAAAATCAACCACTCAAGGGGGTGGGGGCAGTCATGATTCTTCAATATACACAATGGAAGATCACAATGAGCATTCAGCCCCATTACAGTGGTAATAACACAAGCCAGATATCTGAAGTCAGCCTGAAACTGTGGAAGGGGAGTGGGGATGGTTGATTTACCTCTGGTCACTGAATTAGAACATCACTGGTACTAGTGCCACAGCAGTGCCCGAATCAAAATTCAATCATACCCTTTACACCGCCCAAAACTAGAGTAAGTGAAGGGAGAGGGAAAAGCAAGTACAACCCCACCTTTCCAGGCTCCTCACAGCTGCCATGCACTGCACCTCACCCAAACACAACCTGCAAACAAAGCATGGACACGACCATGCTATATAATGGGATATCAAATCCACGATGCAAGAGAGGCCAGAGATGGAGTAACGTTTAATTGTGGATTACAGGACTGCGGATGGTTTCATGGTCAAGGGGGCAACTCAGGAGGTCTTAAAACTCTTATTTTCAAATCTATCAAAATCAAAGCATTCTCCACAGGACAATTCAATAATATTGTTCAACAGTCTCATTGCGGGAAATTTTGGGGAGTTTCCTCTGGTCCTTTAGGAAAACATCTTTAATCTGTACTCACACCCTGTTGCCAGTGACCCTGCTTCGAATCCGGCACCGTCTGTAGGGAGTTGGTACTTTCCTGCATGGGTTTCCTCACACCACCCTCAACACAAGTTAATTTGGGTGTAATTGTGGGTTGAAATGGCCTGTTACCATTTTGCATGTCTAAGATTTAAAAAATAACACACTTTCACCTATTAAAATGTCAACCAACAGCCTTGCTTTTCTGCCTGGCCACTACCAGCTTACAACAGAGGCAAAGACTAATCGCACAGGACACTTTATTCATATCTAGTGACCATACAACATTAGCAAGGTCTACAATTATGAGACATCTTAGGAATCTTCACAATCTTTTCTCTCCACTTGTGGAAGGTTTTCAACTTCTTTAGTATATACCTGGTAGAAAGGTAAAGAGAATTTAGAAAATCAAAATGCAATGAGGCAGTCAACAAGGTTTTAGGAAAGAAAAAAATGTTTGATGAATCATAACCAACAGGATAGACATGGGTAGGTTGAGGAAAACAAGTAACAGAATGTAACAGCACAGACCAGGCCCTTCAGCCCACAATGTTGTGCCAACCTAGGTAAAGCAACACCACAATCCTATCCTTCCCGACTTCATACCCATCACCCCCTTTTTCTTACATCCCTGTGTCTATCAAGTCTTTTGAATGTCCCTATTGTAGCAGTCTCCAATGCCACCCCAGGCAATGTATTCCAGGCACCAACCTCTTCTCGATGTAAAATAAAAATACCAGACACCTCTCATAAACATTCCTCCATTCGCTTTAAATTGATGTCCTCTGGTATTTGCTATTGTTGCCCTGAGAAAAAGGAGCTGGCTGCCCACCCTCTCTAAGCCTCTCATAACCTTATACACCTCTATTAAGTCACATCCTTCTTCGCTCCAAAGACAGAAGACCCAACTCTGTCAAACTTGCTTCATAATTCTCCAATCCAAGCAACAGTCTGGTAAATCTCTCTGCAGCCCCTTCAAAGCATCTACAACCTGTTCGTAATGAGGCAACCAGAGCTGAATGCAATACTCGAACCAGAGTTTTATACAGCAGCAAATGTACATTTTTACCCCCCTGAGGATGTTACACAAATGGTTACATTGATATGTTAGCATGGAGAACTGGCCAAAAAAGAGAGATCATGGACCAGGTGGATAGACTACAAATAGTGGCCTCTCCAACACATTTTTCATGCAATACAGTGACCTGAACTGTACTCAAGTTGTGGTTCATCTAGTTTTGGACACTGTACCATCATAATCTTCTTGCCTTTACACTGTATACTTCAGGTAGAGAATCCCTTCCGGCTTCTTCACCACCGTATTGATCTGTCTCACTAGTTGTTTTTATGGAGGGCGGCCACTTTTGAGACCAGCTCCATCGTTGGAGAAAACGGCACTTTTTATGGAGAAGGCCCAAAAGGCTGCTGCAGCATTGCTTTTATGAAGAGCAGTGCCTCGTCGTGTACTCCGGAGCCAATGGAGGCAGGGTAACAGGTGCCATAGCGCCATCCGTCAACATGATGGCATACATACATGGCGAGCAATGGGCATCATTACCCATAATCCCCACACAGCTGGAATCGCTCTGGGAATCGCAGAGCAGTTCCAGGTGTGCGGGGGGGATTGTGGGTAATGAAGACAGCCATTGATCCTTCTGCCCGGTGCTGCCCCTCTGGCACGCCAAGGGACTCCAACCTCCAGCATTTACATGGTGTTACTGCTACAAATGGACATGAGGAAGTAGAGCCGGAGAGTCCGATGGATGAAAGAGGGGAGCAAAGTGCCAGGCCTGGCGTGTCGGAGAGACAGCACCAGGTAGAAGAGCCGGAGGAAGGAGCCGCGGGTTTTTGTTTTAATGCGGGATGAATGACTGGGTCCTGGGTGACTGAGGACATCATCAGCCCACCCCTAGCAGGAGCAGCATATTTATGGACCGAGGTGGAGCTCTTCATCTCTGCAATCAGCTTGAGGAGGGATTGGATTTAGCATCTTGGAGCCACGTGTTGAGTATTTATTGAGGAAAGTTTAGTGATGTGAGGGCGGAGAATATCCACCTTTATAGTCAAATTCTTTTCTATAAAAGGGCCTACTAACTTTACAGCTCCAAGGGCCATCTATTACAGCAAACCCTAGTTGCCTTCTATTTAATATTAATGACCCTGCCTTACTCTATCTCAGTGGTTTTCAAACTTTTTCTTTTAAGTCACATATCCCTATGCCATTGGTGCTCTGTGATTAGTAAGGAATTGCTTAAGGTGGGCTGTGGATAGAAAGAAAATGTTTTAATCCCTAATTGACTCGATATGTGCACAGTTTCATAACTCCAAAGGAAATGGGCCAATGTTAATTTTTCTAAAGCTAAATATTTCAGTAACAATTGGATTTTGAGCAGTAATTCTCAACCTTTCCTTCCCACCCACATCCCACCTTAAGCAATCCTGGACTAATCATAGGGCACTGATGCCATAGGGATTACTTAAAGTGGGATGTGAGTGGAAGAAAAAGGTTGAAAACCATTCCTCAAGATTCTCTTCTCAAATGCACATCATACTTCTCTCCTTATTTAAGTGTATTTAAAAAAAACAAAACAATACTTTCTGGTGTGTGGTACAGAAAGCAATACAGGTACAGGAGGTAATTTAAGGCAGCAAGTGGAACGTTGGAGGTTGGTATCACTTGCATTTATGCACTTACCATGTGCAGACCTGCATTGTTTCAACACTTCATTGAAGCCATCGCAGAGCGTTAGATCATGCTGGTTCTGGGCACAGTCCAGAAACTGTCTCATTTCAAACTGACAGGGCCTGTTCTCCGGAGCTTGAGATTGGGGCACTGGGGTTGCCACTGGGGGCTCCTACAGGGAAAGATAGAAATTTTAAGATATTCAATGAGCTTTAAGGTGAGGCATCTGCATAAAATAAAATCAACCAGTTAAGCTTTGCACTTTACTCAACATGCAAACTCTTCCCGCACCCTCACAATCAGCTCTACTTGTCCAAATGCTCATACTGCAGAAAACATTCAAACGACATAGATTCTATCTTGTTGCTTGATAGTGGCATGGCAACAGAAACTTTCTATCCCAACTTGAAACCTACAAGCAACTATGATTTTCTAACAGTGATTTTACCAATTGTTCATTTAATTTTCTTAGGAGCATCTTTTTTTTTCATTGAACCAAGTTCATAAAATATGATAGGAGTCTACTTATCACAGAAATCAACTACTAGCCCACCCTCCAAACCAACTGTCAACACCCACTTACACGAATCCTGTATTTGGGACAGCACGGTGGGCATAGTAGTTAGCGTGATGCTGTTACAGCGTAAGCGATTGGGACCAGGGATTGAATCCAGCATTGACTGTAGGAGTTTGTACGATCTCCCCACGTCTGCATGGGGTTTTCCCCTCTGGGGGACTCCGGTTTCCTCCCACCGTTCAAAATGTACTGGGGTTTGTAGGTTAATTGGGTGTAAATTGGGCAGGATGGATTCGTGGGTCGAAATGGCCTGTACCACTCACCCACACAGTAGTGGCAATTCACTTTAGCCACTTCTTTGGGATTTGGGAAGAAACTGTGCACTTGAGGGGGGGGGGGGAGCCATTGAGAGAAAATGCCAACTCCACCCCAGAGGTCAGGGTCACAGGAGCTGAGAAACTGCACCAGTACTTGATCTGTATTTTCTACATGGAAGATTTGAGGCTTCAGTAAGCCCGACATTCTCAGATTTCCAACACTTGTAACTGAAAGGATAGTCTCATCAGCCTTTTACCTGGTAGGTGACATCTGCCCTGGCTGGCTCCGAGCCACCTCCACCACTCAAGGCTCCAGTCAGTGCGCTGCCCATGACGTGGCCCACCGCTGAGCCCACGGCCACTCCTGCTGCCGTGGTCGCCATCTGTGCCATCAGGCCAGGCTGGCGGGGCTGGGCTGGGGAAGGTGCAACAGTAGCTGGAACGACACGGGCAGGGGGAGGGGCTCGTGATGGAGGAGGCCGGCTGCAACACAAACAAGAAGTCATCAGGATGAAACAGCAGCAGTCAATTCAGATACACAAAGTGTCAGGGTGGAAATACAGCGCTTCTGGAGGGAGTGGATGGTGAACACATCCTGGCTCTGGGCGGAAGGTGGGGGGCAGAGGGACAGAGCGAGAAAGAGCCACACACACACACATAGAGAAAAACGGGAGAGGGGAGAGCGGCGAGAGCGAGAGGGACCGGGGAGGTGGGCCTCAGGACCCGGTGAGCGGGGAGGGCACTCGGCTCTGGGCCCTGTGACCTCGACGCGCCCTTCACGATGCCGGGCAGCAGACCTGAGCCTCGAGCGCCCGCTTCTCTCTTTCCCCTTCCCCCTCTCCCTCCCTCCCTCCCTCCCCCTCCTCGCTCCCCACCCCCAGAGTTCGGCCCGGCGCGCACCTCACTCGACTGCGGCTACCGCGGGGCATGGCGTCGTCTCTCCGTCTTCGCACCGGCACAGTGCGCACACGCCAAGTGCTGACGTCGCTCTGACGTCATCGCGTAACGAGACGTGCGTCGAACTGCGCGGTGGATTGAGTTTCCTATGCTGGACAGGGGCTCCTCAACTTACGATGGGGCCGGGAAACTCATCACAAGTAGAGGAGTGTCCGTATTTACGAACATTCCCTCCACTCCCCGTGACCACCACTGCGTCCTGTCTTCCCCTCCCCCCTTTGTTGGTGCACGGGCATTTCAGCCCATCGGTCTCAGCCCCTCAAACCCCTTGGACTCAGCCCCTCAGTCCCAGCCCCTCAAGCCCCTTGGACCCAGCCCCTCAGTCCCCTCAGTCCCAGCCCCTCAGTCCCCTCAGTCCCAGCACCTCAATCTCCTCAGTCCCAGCCAGATTGTCCATTCTCATCTTTGATGCCGTTCAAATCACCGGACAGAATGATCAGGCTCGACATCACTAGTAACAGTGGGAGCTGCTGGAAGATGGCTCGCCTCTTGCTCTGCACGGGAGAGGCATGCACGGCGATCAGCCGGAACGTTGTGTTGTGGTACTTGAGGTCCACCATGACGAGATCCCTCCCCCCCACATTAACCTCAGTGACTGCAAAGTTTCCTCCTAGGCCAGGCCAGATGTGTGATGATCATTATGACCACCCCCTGTAGGACAATCACATCTGCCTTGACTTTACCAAGGTATTCTAAAGTGTTAACACATTGTATAGCGAGTTTAACACTGCGCACGACGAGGGTTGCGAATTCAACCTCAATTTTATGATCACAGGAGTCCCCAGTTTGTCAACCTTAAAGCCCATTTGGTGCCCGTCAGCCTGAGCCCACATGCCCAACACTTTGGTAAACTCCAGTACTGCTTGTGGGCTCAGGATCAGGGTGTGATTCTCCTCTAGGAGCCGATTTTGGGTCATATCCCCAGGGTCACCTCTGCTCGGGCCGTGCTGGCGGTGTCACGGGAGGGAATTCCGCTGTGCTCCTGCTGCTCCAGCTCCTGGCTAGTTTGTATTCTTCTCCTGGAGCTGAGGGGGTGGGGGGAGTGGCCACTGGCCTCTGCCTTGCTCATGGGCTCTCAGAACTGGGGGCTCTGTACCTCCCACTGTCAGGCTTGCTTGTAATCCGTTTTCTTCCTTTCCTTCCTCTCCGTCCTGCACCTCCTCTATCTTGTGCCAGATGCCGAGAGGAGGGCAGGTGGCCAGAGGGTGCAGAAGTGGACTGGTCCACAGGCTCACTCTTTCCACAGTGGGGCCCCTTGTCCCACAAATGGATCAAGAGCTCAGAGCTGAAGGCACCCCCCCCCCCCCTTTGAAAGCCATTTCCTTTCAGCTGGTTAGGAGTTCATCAATTCAAATATTTTACAGCCAATATTCCTTCTAATTTTTAGTATTCAGTAGCCTCTTTTAAACTGCAGCACCTGGGTCACCCTCCTGGGACCCGGGTACAATTACTGGGGCAAAGGTCCTGGATGCACCTATTAAATTGCAAGGGGATTGACCCATTACAACACCAACTTGGCGATTTAAGGGGGAATCCCGCCCCTGCAATGATGTGTCACATTCTCATCAGAAGTACCGCTGGACGTTTGGATGCTTGCTGCCCGGTGAATCACACACGCAAGCGCTGACAACACTGGAATAAGCGGGTTAGCTATTTTCATTTTCAAATCATCCATTATCGTGACCTAGGTAAGTTTAACTGGGTTCCCTAACTACCTCTGATTAGACCCGGTCAGACCCTTTCTAACTGCCGTGTAACTGGAGCGCTAACCAGGTAATTTGCCCGGTTAACCCCATTTTATACGGCATTTTGAAAGAGCCTAATGTGTGCAAAAATCTTATGTTGTGCAAATTATTTTCCTGAGACAAAAGTATGTGTGTCCCAAATGCTTGTGCAAATGTAAACTTGAAATTGTTTCAAGATCATTTTGGCACAGCCTATCTCTGTCTGCGTGGGTTTTCCCTGGTGGCTCTGGTTTTCTCCCACCGTTTCATATTGGGGGTGTAGGTAAATTGGGTGTAAATTGGGCAGCACAAACTCCTGGGCTGAAAGGGCCTGTTAAAGTGCTTCATGTGTAAATTTAAATTTAAATACAATGTGTGCAGCTGCCCTGCCACCTCCTGGACGGTGCACATCACTACTGACATATGCAAGGATTTGTAAAGGCACAAAATTATTGGAGAAACACTATCAGTCCATCAGTGACCACACAGGCCAGAAACTTCGGTAAAATAGCTTTGCCTTCCATGCATGCTATGAGACGGAGATCCACAGTGCAGTATAGGCCCTTTACCCACAGTGTTGTGAATTTACTAAGTTCTATGAACCTAATGGTCTCTTAAAAGATCCCATTGTACCTGCCCCCACCACTGTTGCCAGCAGCATATTCCATGCACCCATCACTCTGTGTGTGGAAAAACCTGTTTGTTCCAACACCCCCTACACTTATCTCTGGCACATTAATACTATGCCCCCTTGTATCATCCATTTCTGCCCCCGGGGTTAAGTCAGTGGCCTGCTGAGTTTCTCCAGAAATTTTGTGTATTTACTAGCTCGTCTGCAGACTTTCCTGTTTCAAAAGGATTTGAAAAATGATCTTTTTGGAACAATGAATGAATCCCTTCCCACGGTGGGGCTGCCTAGTTAATCTTTAGCATTACATCATAATTATATTTTCAGAACACAAGTTGGACAACAAATCCTCTCTGGGAGCTGGTTCAATTGTCCTATGGAGAGGTTTGGATGCACATCTGCTGGACATTTGTGAGTCTGTGCCTGGAGTCTTGCTCTCCAGATCCAGGAATTGATGGTGCTGCTTTGGACTGGGATGATGTCTGGGATGAAGGGACTGCCATGCAAAGAAAGGTTGAGCAGAGGGAACCCACACACTGGGTTCTGCAGAAGAATGAGATATATTGAATATTTATTTTCTATATCACAGTCAATTTGTTTGTATTTCTCTCTTTGTTTACATTTTTTAAATCATTTAGACATACAGCATGGTAACAGGCCCTGCCAGTCCACAGGTGCATGCTGCCCAATTACACCTAATTAACCTGTAATCCCTGATACGTCTTTTGAACGGTGGGAGGAAACTGGAGTCCCTGGGGAAAACCCACGCAGACACGGGGAGAACGTACAAACTCCTGACAGACAGCGCAGGATTTGAACCCCGGTCCTGATCACTGGTGCTCTAATAGCGTTGCGCCAACCGTGGCACCCCTTTCTCTCTTTTGTTGAGTATCTTTTCTTGAGTACAGTTTTTTTTGCACTACTAATTAGTCCTGGTCACAGTGTACATTCTGCCCCAGGCCAACGCCAGCCCTGGTCGCAGTGTATCCTGCGCCCCAGGGTAACATCAGGCTGGCACTGGAGGGGCCGGGCACTGTGATCAGCAGCCATGAGACAGCACATCCCAATCATTGTAGGGGACTTCAATCAGGCCAACCTGAAGAAGTCTCTGACATCAACAGATCAAATGTGAGACCAAGGGAGCCAACACACTCACCACTGCTATACCACCATGATGAATGCCTACCGAGCCAACCATGACCGCACTTCGGCAAGTCTGATCACCCGGCTGTACTTCTACTCCTGGAGTACAAGCAGAGACTGAGGACCATGGCACCAGTGGTGAAAGTATGGTCAAGGGAGGTGAAGGAGTGTCTGCAGGACTGCCTTGAATTGGTGGACTGGAACATATTCAAAAACTCATCCATAGACTTGAATGAATATGCAACACGTGTCACTGACTTCATCAAGTCCTGCGTGGATGACAACATGCAAATACCAGGTGTTCCCCAATGCTGGATGAATAAGAGAATCTGCAACCTGCTGAGGGTGAGAACAGGGGTGTCTAGGTCTCTACAAGAAGACCAGGTGCGACCTGTGGACGGCCATCTCCAAGGTAAAATGGCAATTCCGGAGGAAGTTAGAGACAGATGCATGCCAGTTATGGCAGGGAGTGCAGAACATTACAGCCTACAAAGCGAGGGTGAACACCGTAGTTGGGTGTGATGCTTCATTACCCAATGAGCTGAACATCTTCTTTGGCCACTTTGAGAAGAAGAACCAAACATCATCTACTAGAATCCCTGCAAAGGCTGAGGACCCTGTGATAAATCAAGTCAAGTCAAATCATCTTTATTTATCATTCAAACCATGCTCGCATGGTAAAGTTGTGATAGCGGTTCTCCCGGACCATGGAGCATATTTACATAAATATGTTAGAATAGAAGTTAAACACATTAATATTAAGACGCTTACAGTAAAGGTCCACAGAGCATTATCCACATCTGTTCTGCAAATTCAGGAGCCTAAAGGCTTGGGATGTTTGGCTGCACAGTCGTGGTCAGCAGAGTGAACAGCAGTGGACTCAGCACACAGCCCTGGGGAGGGGGCGCCATGCGCAGTGTGAAGGTCTTACAGGTGCTGTTTCCAATCCGGACTGCTGGAGGTCTCCCCATCATGGTCGAGAATCCAATTGCAGAGAGAGATGTTTAGAACGAGCAGGTCCAATTTCCTTATCAGGTACTGAGGTATGATGGTGTTGAATGTCAAACTGAAGTCAATAAACAACATTTGAACATATGAGTACACAAAAAGCCTTAAGAGATTGGTCATGCCCAGAATTAACACATACCAATCTAAGCAAAGATCTGGACCCACTGCAATTCACCTATCGTCATAATCGCTCCATAGCAGATGCAAAATCACTGATCCTCCACTCAGCTCTGAATCACCTCAAAACCAGCAACTCATATATACAGCTGCTCTTTATCAACTACAGCTCAGACTTCAACATCATTATTCCCTTAGTGTTGGTCAGCAAGGAAGTTTCTGTGGAAAGGTAAGCCTTCCAGAGCCTCTATTCATAAATTAACTTGGAATTATGATTTGGAAGGATTTACGCTCTTGGATTTCAAAAAATATTTTTGGGGAAACCCAATTGAAGTTTGTCACCTCCCTCTATGATGGAGGAAGTAAGTCTTCATGGGCAAAATTGGAGTTGCAAAAGGTTGGTGAGAGAATAGCAGAAAACCTTATATATAAATGGAATTCTAAATTATTATCTGACCCTATTAAATCATATAATTACAATATGAAATAAAATTAATGGTCAAATTAGGGATTGGAGAGGGGGGTCTTTCACCTAAAACTCAAAATATGTTAATTCCATTAACTGATAAAATCTTGGACACACTTGGTCCCAGAGAGGGGTCAAGTGTATCGAGGATTGTTATGATCAGGGATAATTTATGACATTTGAGCAAACTAGGAATAAATATGGAGTTTTGAATACATCTTTTTTCTGCTGTCTTCAGTTAAGATTTTATTTATGGGTCAAATTATGTCCAGCACTGACCTTACCACAGCATAGTGAAATAGAGGCTCTGGTTCCAAAGGGGAGCATAAAAACATTTATTTCAAAAATATATTCTTTACTTCAGGTGGGAACCCCTCAACAAGGGTTTGATAAATGAAGACAAGGGTGGGTATAGACATTGATCAATTTTTCTGGTCCCACTTATGTTGGGACAGCATGACTAACATGATTAATGTAAGGATATCGGCTGGTGCAACATAACTTCCTGCATCAGCTGTACCTTACTCCACAAAAGTTACATAAATTCAAATCGGAAAATCAGACCAATGTCTTCGACGTGGTCAAGAAATAGATAGCTTCTTGCATTCAACTTGGTCATGCCCTAAAGTGAGGGCTTTTTGGGAAGATTTGGGGAATCTCCTGGAAAAAATTATTGGAATTCATTCAGGTACCTGAATTATTTTTTATTTAGAAGATGCAAGACCTCAACTAAGGCTGTCGAAATATCATTTAAGATTTGTTAAGCTGCTTCAGTAGTGGCCAGGAAATGCATAGCAGGGACTTGGAAATCTGAATCCCAACTTGGTTCAGCCGCTGGAAGATAGAGATGCATCGCTGTGTCCCCCGGAGAAGATCCCCTAGAGCCTCAGAAACAAGGACGATGTATTTTCAACAACATGGAATTCATACCCAAAGTACAACAGGGTAAATCGCAGCACCAAAAACCCGAGACAAGTCAGGTTATGTGTCCGTCAATGGGAGTGGGTTTATCTGGGGTGAAGCCAAACTTTTCCTTTTCTTATTCTCTCTCACTTTTTCTTTTTGTTTTTTTTGGGGTGGTGGTGGGAGGGTTCCTCTTATTCTGTTCTCCTTTCTCTCTCTTATCTCTCTATTCTCTTATCTCCCTTTGGCTCAATATGGACATCGAATTTGCATTTTTGCCATAATATTGGAATTTATCTTTCTTTGTAATTGAATCACGTGTTGATTCTTTTCTTTCTCACTTTCTTTAATATCGTCATGCAGATCGATATTTGTATTAGTTTGTTAACATTATGGATATTGATGTTTCTCTTTTTGATTATTCTTCATTTTGACTATATATTGATTGAAAATTCTCAAAATAAAATAGTCAGTAAAAACCAAGATCGAAACTCTGGGCCTCTTCCCCCCTGTCCTGGGTAAACTTGTAGCTCTCATTTTATTCGTTTTAGATTGGTCACAGTGTTCGAGCTACTGAAAGAAAACAGACACACACACCGAGAGCACTTCAGTTTATACAAGTCTTTATTACTAAATCTAAAGCTGAATTTAAACTACAATATGCAAGCCCTTCCCAATTATACTTATCAATGCCTGGACTGGTCCCAACTGCCGAAGCAAGGCAACGACCACACACTTGTAGTAGGTTGTCTGGGCGCCTGTAGCAGCTTCTCCACCTCCCCCGACCGGGACGTTGGTTGGAGTCTAGAAGTTTTTCTTCTTGCTGAGAGATGATGCCACCTCTCTGAGAGTCTCCAACTTCAGCAGTGGGACCATGGCTTATTTTACCCAAAAATTATTTACTCATAGCTTATCTCTTAGAATAATCTCTTAGTTATATGGCGAGCTCTCCATTGGCCACCGAGACAGAGGTGCACCAAAGAAGAGGTACAAGGACTGCTTAAAGAAATCTCTTGGTGCCTGCCACATTGATCACCGCCAGTGGGCTGATATCGTCTCCAACCGTGCATCTTGGCGCCTCACAGTTTGGCGGGCAGCAACCTTCTTTGAAGAAGACCGGGGGGGCGTGGCAAGATGGCGTAGGGAACAGACATGCCTTCCAGACATCTCCTGACTCTGATTTATTGTTTTATCTTTAAGTGCCCGTTAAAGTTCTTTTAAAAGTTTATAAATAATAAGAGGTGCTGGATTAATACCTAATGGTTTATATGCAAAAAAAAAAGGTAAAAGAAAACATCAACAGACTGTTAAAAAACTATATTTTCTGAAATTATCTGAGCCTACTTGTTTACAAGAAGCCAGGACTCAGTGTAGAATGGATCCAGAGGAAGACGTGTAGAGTTCGGCATTGAAACTCTGTTTTAAACCGGTGAGGCTCTCTGAAGGTCGCATTCAACAGCTTTCAGACCAAAGAGCTGGACGGATGCCAGTATTTCACACAATGGCCACTGTGAGTGCTGTTACTGAGACTTTGACAGTTGAATCAGCTGGGGCACCACCAGCTGGAGAGTTAAAGAGCTGTCATTCGACTGCTACAGTGGTGGCGCTGCAAAATGCATCTTCAATTACAACGGTTTTTCCAGACATCGATTCAGTGAAGATGATTAAAGAGATTTGGCTTAAAGATAACCCTGATCTTCAGTCTCCTGGCATTGCTGGGGGGACTTTGAGAGGGATTTTTATACGAAGTCAAACTGCTAGAAAAGATACTAAATTAAGGGAAGGGACATAAGATCCCGTGGTCTTTAAGGAACAGCAAGACCCCATTATGCCTGAATCTACTTCTGTTGAAATGTCTGTTAAGGATCTTGAAGATAAGATATATTCTGTATCGAGTCACTTAGCTAATTTTGTGAACCTGTTAATTTCCAAGATTAATGCGATGGCGGAAGCCATTAATGGAGCTTTTAAGCTTGAAACCATTGAAAGATTTGAAATGTGTGATCAAGGTTTAGTCGATGCACAGGATCAACTGCAAGATGAAAATAAAATAATTGAAACAATTAGATCCAAAATAAAAATTTAGCAAAAAAGGTTGATTATTTGGAGAATCAATCTAGACGGAACAATGTGAAAATTGTTGGTTTGCCAGAAGGCATAGAAGGACCAGATCCAAGAAAATTTTTTACTGAATGGATTCCACGAGTGTTAGGACAGGATAAATTCCCTGAAGGTTTAATATTGGAACGTGCTCATAGAGTTTTAAGAAGAAAATCTTTTTCAGGACAGAATCCAAGACCTGTTCTGATCCGTTGTTTAAACTATTTGACAGAGAGAAAATTTTACGTATGGCTATTAGAAATGCCCAGCAAAATAGATCTCCTTTGATGGTTCAGAATAATCCTGTTTTCTTCTATCAAGATTTGAGTCAAGAAATTATGTTTCAACGACGCAAATTTAATTCTGTGAAAGAACGGTTGTGGAAAAAAAGACATAAGGCAACATTCAGGTATCCTGCGGTACTGAAAATTTTTCAGGATGGAAATCAGCCAAAGTTCTTTGACAATCCTAAAGAGGCTATGGACTTTGCTCAGTCTTTACCAATCATGCAGTTTTAGGAACGATGTAGTCCTTCAAGGTCTCTAAAGAGAGTAGAGATGTAAGGTGGGATCCAGATTTTTAAAAGAAATGGAAGCAATGGTGACCAAAGTGGTAACATTGATTTAAAAAAAATAAATCTTTTATTTTTTTTTGAGAAGAGTTTAAATAGTTTAAATAATGATGATAGTTTAATGAAATGGGAGTTGGGAGAGGGAACTGGGTGGGCACTAGTTTCCAGAAGTCATCAGCTACCTGTGAGTTATCTCACACCCAATATTTTGGGTTAGTTACCGTTTTGGGCGGTTTAAACAGGAAGAGGTAGTTGTGACCTCCGACCTGTTTTTTTTTTCTTTTTAATTTTCGGGTTAAGAAGTGAAGGTTTTTTTTAATTATTTTTTTAAAAATAAATAATTTGTTTTTTAAACTCTTTTTGTTTTCTGATTGTAACTGAGAGGGAATTAGGAGGGTTTTTTTTTTCTCTCTCCTTTTTTTCTCTCTTTCTTTGGGGGGGTTTTGTTTTCTTTTTTCTTTCTTTTTTAAGAGGATGATGTCACAGAAGATAATAAGTCAAAAATTGAGGATGTTGAATTAGATGAAGAGGAAAATGTGGGGAAAGGTGATAAGAAGAAAAAGAAGAAAACTAAGTACAAATACATTGAGGGAGAAGAGTTTAATAAAATTAAGTTAATTTCGATAGAGAATTTTGAAGATGTTATAAATGAAGAATATGGAGAATTTTATAAGAGTTTGAACTTTTTTTCTTTTTTTTCTTTTTTTTATATAAGGGGAGGGGAAGGGAATAAAAAGTTTATCTGATTGTTTTTCTAAGGGATGTTTTTGTCCTCTCAATGAATTATAAAGGAAACGGTATTAATGGAAATTCTGTATTTATGTATTATTAATTATGATTTTTTGTATAACAGATATGTGGTTGATATATGATTTTAATATTTGAACTTAGTTTTAAAGTGGATTTCATTTATTAAATACATGTATTATGTTTGATTTAAATATATGTTTAAGGGTATTATTTTATTATTGATATTTTTTTTGTGGTTAAGTTTTATCCTTTTTTTTGTAAGTGGGGTTTTTTCTATTTTATTTACAACATTGTTAATTAATTCTTCACTCTTTATTTTGGGGGAGGGTTGGACTAATTTTAAATTAGACGATTAATGTTGTGTTATAATTATTGGGGGGGTTAATTTGTGTAGTTTAATGATGTAGTATTCTAATTTTTATTATCTTATTTTTTATTAATTCTTTAAATGTAATTTTTATTTTATTCATGTCATAAAATTTTAAATAAAGTTTAAAAAAAAGAAGACCGCAGAGCCCACCTCACTGACAAAAGACAAAGGAGGAAAATTCCAACATCCAACCCCAACAAACCAATTTTCCCTTGCAACCGCTGCAACCGTGCCTGCCTGTCCCACATTGGACTTGTCAGTCATCAACGAGCCTGCAGCAGACGTGGACACACCCCTCCATAAATCTTCATCCGTGAAGCCAAGCCAAAGAAAGAAAAGAAAGAAATCTCTTAGAATAAATGATTTAATTATCTTCAAGATCTCCTGACAGTCTGCGACCAACAAAAGACAACTGCGTCTCTGGGCCTCATGGTGGAATTTAGATGTGTCTACTAATTCATATGCATCCTGGGCCTCATGGTGTAAATTAGATTATGTCTTCCTATTCAACTGCATCCCTGGGCCCCATGGTGGAATTTAGATTATGTCTTATGATGCAACTGCATCCCTTACATTACACCCCTCCCCCCAACCCAAACCCCGGATCGTTGACTTTCTCAACGGAAGAACCACAGTTAGTACAAATTGGAAACAATGTCCCCTCTTCACTGACGATCTACACGGGCGCATCCCAAGGATATGTGCTTAGCCCACTGCTCTACTCACTCTACACCCATGACTGTGTGGTCAGGACCAATTCCAACACCATCTACAAATTTGCCGATGACACCACAGTTGTCAGCAGAATCACAAACGACAATGAAGGTTAGCAAAACCAAGGAGATGATTGTGGACTTCAGGAGGGAGAACCCAGTCCTCACCGAGGATTCATAGTAGAGAGGGTCAAGAACTTCAAATTCTTGGGTGTCAACATCTCTGAGGATCTGTCCTGGAGCCTCCATGTTGATGGAACCATGAAGAATGTCCGCAAGCGGCTATACTTTATGAGGTGCTTGAGGAGATTCGGTACATCAGCCGAAGACTTTCGTAAACTTCTACAGCACACATGTCAAACTCTGGCCCGCGGGCCAAATTTGGCCCACGATATAATTATATTTGGCCCGCAAGATCATTTCAAAAATGTATTAGAGGTGGCCCGCTGGCCGCTGCGCCAGTATAGCGCATGCACAGTAATACAAAAAATCCCAGAATGCATTGGCGTCAGCTCGCTAATCACCCCCACCTCCTCTGTTTACGTTGCAGGGTCTCACCGTGGACTCTGGTTTTGGGGCCTGGCTGGTGTCAGGGGAAGCCAAGGCCGCTTCCCAGCGCCCGGAACCGGAGGCCTCGGGCCTGACCTTGCCAGGACCGTTACCCACTCCCCCTCCCTGCCGCAGGCTGACCTGTGACTCACGGTGACGGGGCCGCTGATCCGCCGAGATGCCACCCTGCAGCGAGAGCCGATGCCCCCGCACTGTCGTGTCCCCCCGCCCACCCCCACACCGCAGCGCGGCCTGGCCAGTGTCAGGGGAAGCCAAGGCCGCTTCCCAGCGCCCGGAACCGGAGGCCTCGGGCCTGACCTCGCCAGGACTGTTGCCCACTCCCCCTCCCTGCCGCAGGCTGACCCGCGACTCACGGTGACGGGGCCGCTGATCTGCCAAGATGCCGCCCTGCAGCGAGAGCCAATGCCCCCGCACTGTCGTTGTCCAACTCGATCGCCCGTAAGCCCCCGCCCTCCCGCACACAGGCCTGAGTAAGTATTATGAACTTTAATCTCAGGATAAAACGATCTTCCAATAGTTTCATGTCACAGTGATAAATATATTCCTGGTTAAAAATGGTCCTGCACCTGGATACAAGCTCATTAGGCATAAAACTTGAAAAGTGTGTAAATCAAAGGATATCTGTACCAATGGAAAAAGGGCATGGCAAATAACCATGCTATAGTTCATGCCATTTGATTGTTTCATGAATCATGTTATTCTCCCACATTCTCAATAGCCCTCAGATTTTACTATTCGACAGCACACTAACAACATTTGACAAATCCTCTATAGAGAAATATTATTTATTGAATATTTTATTTCTCATTTGTTAATGCTTCTGGAAAGAGTTTATCCAAAACTATTATTAAACATTTATTTTAATAAGAAAAAGTTTAACATTACATATGTTGAAAGAAGAGAAAACATGCAGATGTTGTTGAAAATTTTCAATAAATATTTAGTTCGGCCCACGACTTAGTCCAAGTTTTTAATTTTGGCCCTCCATGAATTTGAGTTTGACACCCCTGTTCTACAGGTTCACCATGGAGATCATTCTGATTGGTTGCATCACTGCCTGGTATAGAAGTGCCAATGCTGGGGGGCGTGGCAAGATGGCATAAGGATCAGACGTGCCTTCCAGTCCTCTCCTGACTCTATCTTATTGTTTTGTCTAGAAATGCCCGTTAAAATTCTTTAAAAGTTTAGATAATTTCAGTGCTGTTAATTTAACTTATGATGGTACAATTGGTGGAAAAGACCAAAAAAAAACGACAACAGATCATCAAAAAACTACATTTTCCAAAAGTTCAAGTTTTGGAGCCTACATACAGGAAAGACACCGGGACTCAGCGTGAAATAGATCCCAGGAGAGAGGTACAGTGTTCGGATGTAGAGCTCTATGTTACATCAGTAGAGCCCCATAAAGAGGGCGCCAAACAGCCTTTAGAACAAAGAGTTACTCAAAGGCATTTGTCAACTGTAGAGGTGCGCTGCAAACTGCAGCTTTTGAGATAGAAGAACCTATACAACTTGATGTACTGGGAGAACTTAATACATTATGGACTGGGGAAAACCCCGGCCAGCGTCCTCCAGTCATTGCTGGAGAGGCTGTGGCTGGGGTTTCCACACGCAGTCATACTACAAGGAAGGCAACCAGAATGAAGGAAGGAACAGAAGATCCTTTGGTTATGCAGAAGAAGCAGGAATCTGTTGAGCCAAAATCTCTTCCAATTGAAAAGATTTTTGTGAATCTTGAATCTAAATTATCTTATACAATGCAGGGATTATCCAAGATTATGACTGAACTTGGTACTAGGTTTAATACTCTGGTGAAAATACATTCTCAACAGATGGCTGAATTTGGAGCTTTTAAGCTTGAAGTGAGAGATAAATTTAATTTGTGTGAAGAAGATATAGACGAAATACGGGATCAAGTTTTTGATGTGACTAAAATTGTCGAAGACTTACAAGCTCAAAATAAAAATTTGGTGGAAAAGATTGATTATTTGGAAAACCAATCCAGACGGAACAATATAAAGATTATTGGTTTGCCGGAAGGTATGGAGGGACCAGACCCAGGAAAATTTTTTACTGAATGGATTCCGCAGGTGCTGGGTCAAGAACATTTTCCGGAAGGTATAATACTGGAACGTGCTCACAGAGCCTTGCGTAGAAGACCTATTTCAGGTCAAAGTCAAAGACCTGTTTTGGTTCGTTGCTTGAATTATTACGACAGAGAAATAATTTTACGAGTGGCTATTAGAAATGCACAACAGAGAAAATCACCCTTGATGATTCAAAATAATCGAGTTTTCTTCTATGCGGATTTGAGTCAAGAAGTTATGTTCCAATGACGGGAATTCCATCCTGCTAAAGAGTTGTTGTGGAAGAAAGGTTACAAGGCAACCTTTAGATATCCAGCTGTTTTGAAGGTTTTCCAAGATGGTTGCCAACCAAAATTCTTTGATTCTCCAAAGGAAGCTATAGCATTTGCTCAAGAGCTGCCAATTACTCAGTTTCAACAGAGACATAGTCCGCCGCGATCTCTAAGGAGACAAGAGATGGAAGAAAAGAGCCGTGCTCCAAGAAGGAATGGTTGTAATGGTGACTCAGCAATTGGAGCTGATTAAAAGAAGAGTTGTCCTTTTTTTTTTCTAATGCTTTTTTTTTAAAAAAAGGGATATTAAATAATGATGATGTTAGTTTAAGATGAAGTGAGATTTGGGGGAGAGAACTGGATAGGCACTATTTCCTGAAAGTCATCTGCTACGTGTGAGTTATCTCACACCCATTTTTTTTTGGGAGTTACCGCATTGCGCGGTTTAGACGGGAGGGGGTATTTTTAACCTCCTACCCGTTTTTTTTCCTTTTATTTTGTATTATTAGATTAAAGAGTGAAGGGGTTTTTTTTTGTTTAAAAGGAAGTATTTGATTGTTTAAAAAACTAAAAATTGATGTGGTTTTTTTTGTAAAGTTTATTCAGTAGATAAGGAATATCTGAAATTTAAATGTGAATGGGATGGAGAAGTTTTTTTTAATATTTTTTCTTTAACTTTAAGGTGAAAGGAGTGGTAATTCTGGTGTATATTATTTTGCTATTTTAGTTATAGAACGAAGGGAATAATGGTGAAAGTTATAAATTGAATTGTACAATTCTTAATGAGGCTTGAATTTTGTTTGTGGTTTATGCTCCATTTGTTGAAGATATAGATTTCATTGTAGATGTGTTTTTATTATTTGGATATCTGAATTTTAACGTAATGATTGGGGATATTTAAATGTGGTATTGGAGCTTTTATTGGATAACTATTCAAGAGTAAAAGGGAAAAATGGTGGAAGAGTACTAAAATTGAATTGTACAATGCTTAATGAGGTTTGAATTTTGTTTTAAGATGGTGGTTTATGTGACTAATATGATGATAGATGTGAAGTTAGTTGATATTTGGTGAAGTTTATCTCTATAGAGAAAGTTTTTTTTTCCATCTTTTTTTTCATGCTACAATTTTTTTTAAGAATTGATTATTGTTTAAGAATTTTTGATAGATAATGTTACTAACTTTACTAATATTTTGTATTAAGTTTGAGTTAAATATATGTTTAATCTTAACTCTGTTTGTTAAATATATGCATTTAAGTTTGATTTAAATATGTTTTTTAAGTCTGATATCTTAGTATTAATTACTTTTCTTTTTGTTAGTATTTTAATCGGTTATGTTTTTGTTTTTTTTTGTAAGTGGGTTTTTTTTCTCACATATATTATTAACTTTATTAATTCTTCACTCTTTATTTTGGGGGGGAAAGGGGGGGTTGGACTAATTTGAGTTGGGTTATTAATGTATAATAATTATTGGGGAGGGTATAGTTTATTTAGATTACTGATTATTGTAATTTTATTATTTTATTCTTAATTTTTTTTAAATGTAATCCTATATGTTATTCATGTTATAAAATCTTAAATAAAGTTTAAAAAAAATAGGTGCCAACGCTCAGGACAAGAATAAACTCCAGAGGCCTAACACATCACAGGCACCAGACTTCACTCCATTGAGGACATCTACAAGAGGCGATATCTTAAGAAAGCAGCCTCTATCCTCAAAGACCCCCACCACCCAGGGCATGCCCTCTTTACTCTGCTACCATTGGGAAGGAGGTACAGGTGCATAAAGACAAGCACTCAGCAGCACAAGGACAGCTTCTTCCCTGCTGCCATCAGATTCCTAAATAATCAATGAACCACAGACACTGCCTCACTTTGACTTTTCATGCATTATTTTTATTTATTGTTGCAAGGTGGTTTATATGAATGTTTGCTCACTGAAGCTGCCACAAAACAATACATTTCGTGATTTGTTCATGACAATAAATTCTGAATCTGAGAAATTTGGCCTGGCCCGCAGGGAAAAGAGTTTCAATATTGTACGTGATGTTGTGTGTAATCTGACAATAAATTTGAACTTGAACTTTTTGAGAGATCTTGAAACATACAGCATTCTGAGGGTGATTGACAGGATGGATGGGGGGAGGTTATACCCCCTCATGGGGGTATCTAGAGGGCATAGTTACAGACAGAACTGAGGGAAGATTTCTTCAATTGGTCATTGGTAATTGGTAATCTCTGGCATTTTCTACTCCAGACTGCTAAGAATTAAATTTAAATTGGTAAATTTTTAAAAAATTGTAAATATATTTAAATTAAAAATTTTAATAAATTTATTTAAATTTAGTCATAGAGCATGGTAACAGGCCATTTCAGCCCATGAGCCCATGCCACCCAATTTGCACCCCATTAACCAACACCCCTGTTACGTTTTGAAAGGTGGGAGGAAACCGGAGCTCTCGGGAAAAATCCATGCAGACATAGGGAGAACGTACAAACTCCTTACAGTGTGAGTTTTGAACTCTGGTTCTGATCACTGGCGCTGTAACAGAGTTGCACCAACTGTGCTGCCCTAAGGTGGAGGTGGAGAGATTTCAAGGGAGATGGAAAGTGGAGGTGAGGACAGGGACAGCACCTCCACCCCCCTGACCTGAGTGAATGGTGAAATGGGCTCAAGAGGCTAACTCCTGCGTCTGCAGTGTAAACTTTCACTACTCAGTGCCTGTGGGGTCCCTGTGTCACCTCTCACTGCTGGGATCAGTCTTGTCCCAAACTAGTCTTGGTGCCCAACAGCTCCGCCACGGGCTGGGTTCAAAATGCTCCTGATCAAATTGTAAACTGAGGAACAGAATAACTTTGAATTGAGCTGCGGGACCAATGGAGGTCAGTTGCACCTTTCTAAATGAATGAGAGTCAAGTCAATTGGAGTTGCTGTGTCTGCAGCCAATAGGAATTTTGATGCATTGAAGCATTGCATTTATGTCTATGAAAATTAATTCTTGCATCATATTGGGCCAGCGTGATGCGTAGTGGTTTGTGCGACGTTACAGTCCAGCGATTGGGACTGGGGTTCATTTCCTGCACTGTCTGTAAGGAGTTTGTACATTTGAATGGTGGGAGGAATCCAGAGTCCCCCGGGGAAAATCCATGCAGGCACGGGGAGAATCCATGCAGGCACGGGGAGAACATACAAAATCCTCACAGACAGCGCAGGATTCGAACCCAGGTCCCAATCACTGGCCCTGTAACGGTGTTGTGCTAACTGCTGCATCAACCCTGCCACTCTGCTCCTTTCCGGGATTCTCAGGGACGTTGAGAGGGTGCATTCGCAATGTATCGAGGATGTCACCTCCACTACACCAGGAGCACATAGAGTCATGGAGTCACACAGCATGCCCAACTTGCCCATGCTGACCAAAGGTACAGGGGCCTGAAGACGAGCCCTCAGTGGCACAAGGACAGCTCCTTCCCCACTGCCAGCAGATTCCTGAATGATCCATGAACCACAGACACGACCTCACTTTTCATGCACTGTTAATGTTATTATTATTTTATTTTTTATGATAATGTCATGAGATGATTATAATATGTACGTTTGTACTGTGAAAGCTGCAGTAAAAACATAGAATTTCACGACTTTTTCATGACGATAAATCCTGATTCTGATTCTGACTGATGGCATAGGGATTACTTAAGGTGGTATGTGAGTGGAAAGAAACAGGTTGAGAACCACTGCACCAGGAGAGCCAAGCTCCTCACCATCCCGCCAGTCCCTGGCAGACTTCGACGATGAAGCTTACTACTGCCCCTACTTGAGGATCAAGAGTTGACAGCAGGTATGAATCTCGTGGCTAACAGGGCAGTCAGTCGTGGACCCTGCCCTCCTGGGGTCACCATCAAATACTCCAAGTTCACTGCACTCAGCGTCCTTTCCACGAACCACGCAGCCCCGCATCTCAGACCGGAGGAATCGGGGCGGAAACAAGTCGATCATTGAACATTAACGATAAGGAGGAGCCTTGCAGAAAACGGCCCACCCACCCATGAGCACCGGCATTCACAGGACAACACTCTGATTGAACTTTTAAGGACTCTCCCAGCTAATTCTCCGCCCACCATGAAGGCAGAGAAACACCATGGCTACTGGTGTTGTTAGCCAAGAAAATCTGCAGACACTGGGATTGTAGTTTACACCTGCTGATGGTCACTCAGTGTTTTGAGTTGGGACCCTTCATCAAAACCAAAGGGTATTTCTACCTCTGGATGCTGCCCGAGTTCCTTCATCAATGCTTTCTTTGACTCATGAGATGGGAAGAGCTCGGAGTATGTCGTCCCTGGCCACTGGATGGCAGTGTTGGGCAATGCTCCCCTCCCTACTCCCTACCAATGTCCAGGTCACCCAGTTCAGAACAGGCTGTTCAGCCCATTGATTCTGCACTGTTTTCCAGCCACATAATTACACTAAACAGATCCCACATTATTCCCCTAAGTCCCCCCTGGGGCAGCACAGTTATCGCAGTGGTCAGCACAATGCTGTTACAACGCCAGTGACCTGGTTTCGTCCGGTTTCTTCTGACCGTCCAAAGGCTTAGTGGGTCAATCGGTCGCATGGGCAAATTGGGCAGCATGGGCTCATGGGCCAGAAGGGCCTGTTACAGTGCTGGAAAAACAAGTCAGTCATGTTAAAAATTTTAATTATAAAAGTCTTCATCAAACCTTCCCTCTGAATCGAGGAACAGGGAGTGACATCTGGGACCAACAGTTGGTGGTGAACACAAACCCAGGCCAGGATACAAGCCAGATGAAGCACCAGTTCCTCCGGTAGAGGCGTAGACCAGCGACGCAGAGAAGACAATGAGGTTGAAGTTGGAGCTGTGCCCCTGTGGGCATTCATGGAAGAAAACATCACTGCAGCTCACCAGAGGATGCATGAAGCCACATATCCTTTCTTGAAAGTAAATATTTTCTCTGACCTGTGCACAACTGACCAGAGAATCAGGCGTTAGAACACCCTCTCAAATCCCAGCTCCGAAACATGGTTCCCGTGGGCCAGTCTCCAGTAGCCTGCAGCCCCTAGGGTGCCCTGACCGCAGGTTGCTGTCTGCCTGCAGCCTGTGTGGGTCTTTCAGATGCAGAGCCCGTCGCTGGTCCACTGCCGTGCTCGCTGTCCTGTTGGGTTGTCTCCTCTGCTTCTCCTTCTCAATGGGGGGTGGGAGGGGTGGGGTAAGACTGACTGCCTAAAGCTCAGCTCAATCTAATGTGGTACTAGGGCTGCAGAGTCTGACTCAGGCGCCAGAGAGAGTGTTGGAGTTCGTAGTGATTGGATGGAGTTAGCGACATTGAACAAGGGGCTGGCAAGCAAGTGACATACATGGTGTCATTAGTAGGATGTGGCTGGAGCCATTCATTCTCCCCTTCCCCACCGATGGGTGAGGACCTCCTGTTCCCCTGTGTCACTCTCACAACACCTGTCATTAAATTCTCAAGCACATGACACTTTTCTATCCCAATCTGTGTACTTTACCACGCTGATATCCTAGCCTCTTCACAGTAACTTTGGCTTTGTCTCCATCCTTCCCTTACTCAAGCCTACCTGTTTTCTCCCCATACACTATCCATCTTCCTTCACAAAGAAGGCTCGCCAGTGCCTATACTTTGTGAGGTGTTTGAGGAGGTTCAGTATGTCACTGAAGACTCTTGTAAACTTCTATTCTGTGTGTGTGTGTGTGTGTGTGTGTGTGTGTGTGTGTGTGTGTGTGTGTGTGTGTGTGTGTGTGAGTGAATGCATGTATGTGTGTGTGCACACGTGCATGCGTGTCTGTGTGTGTGTGCCTTTTGAAGTGATTGAGGCGGTTCAGTCTGTCACCAAAGATTCTTGATGACGTCTACAGGTGTACCATGGAGACCATTCTGGCTGGTTGGTTCACTGTCTGGTACAGAGGTGCCAACTCTCAGGACAAGAAAAAACTCCAGAGGGTTGTTAACTCGGCCTGCGACATTACAGGCTCCAGACTTCACTGCATTGAGGGCATCTACATGAGGTTGTGTCTTAAAAAAGCAGCCTCTACCTCAAAGACCCCCATCACTATCGGGAAGGAGGTACAGGAGCCTAAAGATGAGCACTCAGTGGCACAAGGACAACTTCTTCCCCACTGCCATCAGATTCCTGAATGATCAATGAACCCCAGACACTGCCTCACTTTGACTTTTCTTGCACTATTTTTATATATTGTTGTAAGGTGGCTTATATGAATGTTTGCCGCAAAACAACAAATTTTGTGACTTGTTCATGACAATAAATTCCAATGGGGATCCCTTCTGGCCTTGTTAAATAGTTTCACTCTTTCTCCACGTCTCTCTGGTCATTCATCCCTAAGCCTTCCCAGCATCTGACCATGAAGTTCGACCTCTTTTCCAGCAGCTCCCACCCTTCATCCTGGACTTTTAACCAGCTGAGAGAAACACGATAGGCTGCAGACACTGGATTGTAGGGAAAGCACACCGCAATACTGGAGGAACCCAGCCAGTCTTTGTCTCCTAGAGATGTTGAAAAGACCGGCTGAGTTCCTCTAGTATTTTGCTGCCCTGGAAGCTTTCTATGATTTTTTTTTCTCCTTCGCTGTGGCCTCTGCCCCTGTGCCAACAGGTTGGCATAGTGGGTGTGGCAATGAGTGCAAGCCTATCACAGCCATCTCTGTGCTTAGTTTTTCCATCTGAATTCAGCCTGAACCCTTCTAACAGCCTAAAGTGAGTCAAGGCTCACACATGAAAAGCAGTGTAATCCAGACGCTCTTTGAAAGTTTATTAAAGATGAACAAATGTTACAAACAATCACATGATACAGTAAAACCCTGGTATCTGGCATCTATGGGGATTGGTAGATGCCGGATAAGTGAGCTTTCCAGATGCTTGAGACTCACTTTTACAATGCCCAACTAATACACCTACATTACGAATAAACAGTTTAAAAGACAAAAATACTATGGTGCAGCGGGCCAAGCGACCAAGTGGGTAAACAGGCCGAATCGCCGCAACATGTGGCCGGTCCAAGATGAGGGGTTGCTTAAGGTGGGATGTGGGTGGGAAGGGAATGTTGAGAATCGCTGCTCCAGACCCAATTGTTACTGAGATATTTCACTTGAGAAAAATTGTCATTGGCCCATTTCCTTTGGAATTCTGAAACCATGCACATAACGAGTCAATGAGGGGTGATTAAAACAGGTTTTCAAACTTTTTCTTTCCACCCACGTCCCACCTTAAGCAATCCCTTATTAATCACAGAGCACCTATGGCATAGGGATTACTTAAAGTGGTACGTGAGTGGAAAGGAAAAGGTTGAGAACCACGGAGTTAGATGTAATTGGGCAGGCACGGGCTCGTGGGCTGAAATGACCAGTTAGGCCTAAATGGTTGTATGTTTAAATTTTTTTTTAATTAAAAAAAGATGATTGGCCAGTGTCTTTCCCCCCAGATTGGGGAGTCTAAAATTAGAGGGAGTAAGTTTTAGATTTAAAAAGGATGTGAGGGGGAACCTTTTCACACAGAGCTTGGTGGGTGTATAGAATGGTGGCAGAGAAGCTGGTGCGGTGGGAACAGTTACATCGAGATGGGTACATGGATGGGGAAAGTTTAGAGGGTCTGGGTCAATGGCACTAGCTCAGTTGGGAAACTTGGTTGGCAAGGGTGAGTAGGGATGAAGGGCCTGGTTCTGTGCCATATAATTGTAACTGTATTGTGGCAGTAAACACACAACGCTGGAGAAACTCATCAGGTCAAACAGTGTCCTTTTTAGAGCGAAGATAAAGATACATCACCAACATTTTGGGTGTGGGCCAAAATGGCTGTTCTGTATTTTTACCTCTGCTCCATAGAGGGTGCTGTTTGACCTGCTGAGCTTCTCCCATATTGTGTATTTACTTCAACCTTGGTGTCTGCAGATTTTCCTTGTTTTGCTGCTGCACTGTGACAACTTGATTGAAGATAAGTCCTTCGATTTTACCACCTTCGTTCAGGCAGCTCCAATGATGCAGGCTCAATCTTGACTCCTGGTGCTGTCTGTGTGGAGTTGGCATGCTCCCCCTGTGATCGCAAGGCTTGAACTGCCAGTAGGTTGAAGCGCTGTTCCTTCCCACAGCCATCGGGCTCCTGAATAAACCCCATGACAGAGCCCTTACACTTGGTGCTCATTAATCTTTTACTGTCTTTCTTCGCTCTGTAAATTGCTGGATGAATGTTAGAGATAACCTGTTGGTCTGCTCGCAGAAGAACCTTTCTCACTGTACTACTTTTAAAAGAATGCCCGCTTTCATTTCCCTGGTGGTGAATGGTGGATTAGTTGTGAAATTGGGGAAAGGGAGAATAAATGGGAATGGGGTTGCTCTATTAATTGGCAGAGACAAGAAACATCAGTGTTGCAAGGGAATAGAATCATGGAACCAAAGAACATTACAGCACAGAAACAGGCCCTTTGGCCCCTCTAGACTGTGTTGAACCTTTTTTCTGCCTTGTCCAACTGACATGCACCCACCCCTTAGACCTCCATCCCTCTCCCATCCATGGACCTGTCTACATTTTTCTTAAATATTAAAACTGAGCACACATTCATCACTTCAGCTAGTAGCTCGTTCCACACCCACACCACCCTCTATGTGAAGAAGTTCCCTCTAAACCTTTCCCCTTTCACCCTTAAGCCATGACCTCTGGTTTGTATCTCACCTACCCTCAGTGGAAAATGCCTACATTTATAGTACATTCATAGTATTATAGAATATACAACTGTATGGTGGTACAGCTTTGGCAGAGAACTGGATCAAAGGTCAATCCACAGGACCATAAGAGTGGCAGAGAGGATCACTGGAGTCTCCCTGCCCCTGCCCCCCCCCCCCATCAACATGATCTACTGGGATCGTTGTCTGAAGAGGGTGCTCAAAATCATTGAGGACCTCTTCTAACATGCACACAGCATCTTTCAGCTGCTCCCGTCGGGAAAGAGATACAGGGGTATCAAAGCCTGCACCACCAGGCTGAGGAACAGCTTCTTACCACGGGGAATGAGAACACTGAATGACCAAAGGATCTGCTCACACCAACCATATGAGACACAGATTCATGAAACAATATATATTTATTTATTTGTATATATGAATACTTGTCCTGCATGTGTATTGTTTGTCTGTGTGTGTGTTATGTCTGGTTGTGTGTCTGCATGTTTTGCACCGAGGACCAGAGAACACTGTTTCGTCAGGTTGTACTCGTACAATTAGATGACAATAAACTGGACTTGATACAGTTACATGGACGAGGCATGTCTGACCTGAAGCTTTAATGTTCCTCTCTCCACAGATGCTGCTTGATCTGCTGACCGTTTCTTGCTTTCTCGGTGTTGACATGGTGTTGGGTGTCCCTCATTTGGCATAACAAAGGGGAGAAAGTTTCAGATTGACTGTGTCTGACTGCAATGAGATGACTTTCCATCACCAGAGTCATTCCAAGGGAAGCTCCTTCCTGTGATATTTTGAGTGATCACTCTGGTCTTTGAACTTCAATTAAATTTCTGTATCGACATCACTTTATCTTAGAACATAGAACATTTCAGCAGACCACAGGCCCTTCAGCCCTCAATGGTGTGCTGGCCCATATATCCCTAAAATAAGTACTGAAACCTCCCTACCCCCTAACTCTCTATTTACCCCCTTCATCCATGTGCCTGTCTAAGAGTCTCTTAAATGCCCCCAATGTTCCAGCCTCCACCACCATCCCCGGCAAGGCATTCCAGGCATCCACAACTCTCTGTGTAAAAAATAATTACCCCTGATGTCTCCTCTAAATCTCCCTCCCTTCACTTTGTACACACGTCCTCTGGTGTTTCCTGATCCTGCCCTGGGAAACCTATCTACGCCTCTCAGACTCTTGTAGTCTCCTCTCACCCTTCTATGCTCAGTTTTCATCCACTTCAGGAAGATCAAAATCAGGAATGCCTCACCTGAAGTGTGATCCTGTTTCCTCCCACATTCCAAAGGTGTACAGAAAGTTATTTGGCCACATGGGTGTATCTGGACAGAGCAGGCTCGTGGCCAATAATACCCGCCTCCACCACCCCCTCCTCCGGCAGCCCATTCTATACACCCACACCAGCCTCTGTGTTAAAAGTAATGACCGACCCACTCTTCCACAAGCACAGGGTTCCTGAATGTCAATTTTGAAAAACAGCACTAAGGAGAATTGAGAAAACTATTTAAACTAAGAAGGAAAGCTGTTTAAAAACAACTGTGATGTAAGTCACCCTCTCTCAACAGGGGCCCGAATTATAATTTATTTTGATGTTTTTTGATATAGTCAGAAAAAGTCTGGAAGAAACCGAAACCTGACCACATCACAGGGAAGGGGGCCCGTAAACTTTGGATATAACCCCAAGGGGGCTGTGGCCAAAAAAGAGAACCGTTCAGAAAGAGAACCGTTCAGAATGTAACTGAAGAAAGTTTGAAGTTGACTGACAGTGCAGCTCAGATGAACTGAACCAGGAGAGTGGCTCAGTGACACTGCAGGTAGAACCGTAGCCCCGCAGCGCCCAGTGACCCGAGTTCAATTCTGAGCTTGGCTGCTGCATGAAGAGAGAGCTTGTACGTTCTATTTCCACTGTCGCCCCCCCCACAAACACTCTTTGGGTGCTCCGGTCTCCTTCCCATGGCCCAAAGACATGCTGGTTGAGGGGTGACCTGGTCACAGGGAAGGTGGGAGGGAGAAAAAAGTGGGATTATTTTGGGATTGGTAATGACAATGGTCAGCATGGTTTCAATGGGAAAAGGGCCTGTCCCTCTACTGTCCAACAGGTTACATAGGTGTGAGCGCATGTTTGCAGGAGCAAACTGAAAATAAACGAACTCATTCAGCCATGTGTTCACGGAACAGCTGCCTCATTACTTTAAGATCATCTCATTCTTTCAACATTTTACACCTGATTCAGGATTCTTTTATTGTCTTGTAATAGTACAGAACATGGAATATTACATGAAATTGCCTCCTGCCTGCTGTAAGGCAGACCAAGAGTCACCATGAGGGTGGCTTGGTTAGCGGAGAGGTTAACGCAATGCTGTTACAGTGTAAGCGATCGGGACCGAGGTTCAAATCCGGCATTGTCTGTAAGGAGCTTGTACTTTCTCCCTGAGTCTGCGTGAGCTTACGCCACCCTTCGAAACGTACCGGGGGCTGTAGGCCAATTGGATGTAAATTGGGCAGCATGGGCTTGTGGGCCAAAAGGGCCTGTTACCGTGCTGGATGTCAAAATTTAAATGAGTATCACTGGGCGCCACTTGCAGTGAGAGGGACTTTGTAACTTGGGAATTAATGAAGGAAGCGGCGGAACACACTCCCACTTTCCCTGCATACAACCTCATCAGCAGTAACGAGGCAGATGCCAGCAGGAAGCTTGGAGCTTGCTGAGTCAGCAAAGTGTGACCCGAGTCTCGATGTCGGCACAGATGGTCGTGTAGGTAGTGTGAGGTTTATTTCTGGAGAAGGAGCGAACCTAGTGCAGGAGCAGCAAGCTGACTGGGACGTTGGGCAGTGCAACCTTCCAGTAGCACGCGGGGAGCGTTCGGTGACTCAGGCAGAGTTCGCCCCATCACTTCCACGGCCAGATGAAGCTGTTCATGAGCAGCTTGACAGTTACGTAACAAAACACTCACATTTACTCATACCTGCTGTTGGAGATTGTGCTTAATCAGGACTGACCTGTTCATTTCAGGGTGCCCAAGCTTGAGCCAGTCTTTCCACATTATTGATCTAATCTCTCTATTTCAGCCCTACCTCTGGAGTAAGGCCCTCTTTTCCTCTCCTGAACCCGCAGTTCTTGCTGAGGCATCTCATCGAGAGGCCCGGGCCTCTCACCTGCACCTTCACTCCCACCCCCGCCCTCCCCTCCCCACCCACCACACCTTTTTATTCAAGGCTCCAGCCTGCTTTCTGTTCCTACCCTGATGAAGGGCTCAGGCCGGAAATGTTGGTTCCCCTTTCCTTCCTCTACATCAGTGGTTCTCCACCTTTTCCTTTCCACTCACATCCCACTATGAGTAATGCCTCTGCTATCGGTGCTCTGTGATTAGTAAAGGGTTGCTTCGTGCGGGATGTGGGTGGGGAGGGAAGATTGAGAATCACTGCTCTAGACCCAATTTTGCTTGAGAAAAATTGTCATTGGCCCATTTCCTTTGGAGTTATGAAACTGTGCACATAACGAGTCAATGAGGGACGATTAAAACAGTGGTTTTCAATCTTTTTCTTCCCACCCTCATCCCACCTTAAGCAGTCCCTTACTTAAAGTGGGATGTGAGTGGAAAGAAAAAGGTTGAGAACCACTGCTGTACGCGCTGTGTGACCTGCTGAGTTTCTTCAGCACTCTTGTGTACTGCATCACCTGTAGCCGTCCTTGAAGGCGGACTCTCTCATCCTGATCCATTTTTAAAGATTCAGCACAGCAGAAGGCCCTTCCTGCCCATGAAACCCATGCTGCCCAATTAACTCATCAACCCTGTATGTTTCGGAGGGTGGGAAGAAATCAGCCGGAGGAAACCCACGCAGACACAGGGAGAAGATACAACCTCCTCACAGACAGCGTCGGGATTCAAACCCTGGGCCACTGGCGCTGCAGTAGTGTTGCACTGACTACCACGCCAACAGTGCCTCTTTCATACCCTGTGCAGCAGTGAGGTGGAAGGGTTGGCCTTGCTGGAGCAGAGACAGAGGTCTGAAAATGGCATTCACTGGCATGAATGGCCTTGACGTGAATAATTCAGGAGGAACTATTTCCAGGACGATTTCAGCAAAACATTTAATGTTTGGTTTGGGACTGGGGCATGAGGGTGTCTTGATGGAATCGTGGAAGTAAATTCAATGGTAACACCCCCTCGCAAAGAAAACGTGTACAGGGGTGGGGAAACGAGCAGAGGGGAGAACTAAATGGAAAGCTCTAACAGAGGCAGGACAGGGGGGTCGCTGGGCTGTGCAGCCTCTTCCAAGCTGAGCTGGTTGATCTCAGAAAAATTTAACCATAGGAAATGAAAGACAAGCTTCAAAAATGCTTAAGGAAGAGCTTAACTAACAGGGCAGCCAGCCAAGCAATTAGAGCAACTATCAGTAGATTATGTACCAAAGCATGTTGGCTTTGTTGATCTTGAGTTTAGCTGCCAGTGAATGATTATAGAGGGCTCACAGTGAGTTAAACAGCTCACAGGGCTTACAATTAAAGCAGAGTTTACAATTTAAGGGCGACCATTCCAAAATCGATTTGTGGGTAACAAGGATTCCATTCGCAACAGGGCCTCTTGTTAACTGAAGGAGCCCAGCGACTGAGAGTCTTGTTCCCTTAAAATCATACAAATGAAAATCTGTCTGATTGGATAAATCCATAAATCTCACAATTTATTCTGATGAGGGCCAGGGTTGAGTGTAATTCTCCAGTTGGGACCTATCCACAAGGCTTTGGTGAAAATGATAGATTCCACTCCATTTGTCTGCTTCTGATGTGTTCATCCATGGCCACTTGTGAGAAGTGTAGAATGGTTCCTTCCATCTCTCCCACTTATCTCCCTCTCTCTCCCTCTCACACTTTCTCTCTCTCTCTGTTTTTTGCAGAGACACACAGACAGACAGACAGACAGACAGACAGACAGACAGACACACACACACACACACACATACACGCACGCACAGACAAACACACACACACACACACACAGATACACAGACACACGCACACAGACAAACACACCGACACATACACACAGATATACACACACACACACACACACACACACACACACACACACACACATACTCTCTCTCTCTCTCTCTCTCTCTCTCTCTCTCTCCTGGAGGAATGCCAGACCTAAGAAAAAGATACAGAATGGTACACAGAGAGAGAGAGAGAGAGAGAGAGAGAGAGAGAGAGAGAGAGAGAGAGAGAGAGAGAGAGAGAGAGAGGAAAAATGGCGGAGGCAGCACGAGGAGGAATGGTGTGGAGGGTTCAGGTATAGGGTCACGGGCCAGTGGTCAGAGAGGGGGCTAGGTGCCTGTCGAGACTGCTGCATGTGAGCCCCTTTGGTGATGCAGAGAGTGAGCAGCCCCACCCACCATCCGCTCCCTGGTCCTCACTGAAGGACGGCAGCCAAGGGATGAGGAAGTTCTTGGCAAGAACCTTGAGGGAATGTGAACAGGGATAAAATATTCTTAAAATTCCAGGGGCCGGGCTGGTGGCCAAAGCAGTTCCTCCACCGTCAACACTGACTTTACCAAATGGCTGCTTCTTCCATCGTTATAATGCCCACAACTCAGCCGGAATCCCTGACATTTACCCTGCAGCTTCTGCAGGGCATTAGTTCTCATGGGCGGCATGGTTAATGTAGTGGTTAGCACAGCGCCAGTGATCGGGACCAGGGTTCGAATCCCACGCTGTCCGTAAGGAGTCGGTATGTTCTCCCCATGTCTGTGTGGGCTTTCCCTGGGAGCTCCGTTTCCTCCCACCGTATGAAACGTACCGGGGGGTGCAGTTAATGGGGTGTAAATTGGGCGGCTTGGACTTGTGGGCCGAAATGACATGTTACCGTGCTGGATTTAAAAAAAATTAAAGATTTTAATTCATTCTGGTTCATCAACACGGCTGGGATCCTCAGAAACCCAGCCCCTGACAAATGAAAATAAGAAGCTCTGACGGGCTATTGCTGTTAAAAAAAGATGATAAGCAAATGGAGTTGACGATTGGTTAGTGACGGGAAATATTAAAATCCAGCAGGGGACCAAAGTAACCGATAATCACATGGTGTCTGGGTTTGCTGGGTTTAGTAATGCAACAGCAGGTTGGATGAACAAGGAAAGTTCTGGAAAAAGTGATATTGAACAGTGCAAAGAAGAATGGAGAAGTGAATGGGACTAATCTGGAGAAGAGACAGAAGAGTGAATGGCCTGACTCGAGATTGAAATTTTCTAAAATCTGAAAGGTCCTGAATGTTGTGGATTACATTGGAACCTCGAACATGACGGATCAGGCCGTTCACCCCACGACGTATGTACCGGATATCAGAACGTAAGAAATAGGAGCAGTAGTCGGCCATTTGGCCTGATGAACCTACTCCGCCATTCAGCGTGACCGTGGCTGATCTGACGATAGGCTCATCTCCAATCACCTGCCTTCTCCCCACATTCTTGAATTCCTTGACTTTGTAAAAATCTATTCAACCTTGTCTTAAATATATTTACTGAGGACACCTCCGCTGCTTCAATAGGCAGCAAATTCCAAAGATTCACCGCCCTCTGGGAAAACCAGTTCCTCCTTATCTCCTAAATCTGCTACCCTGAATCTTGAGGCTATGTTCCCCTGGTTCTAGTGTCCCCCACCATCTTACCTACCTCTATCTTATCGATGCCTTTTATAATTTTGTATGTTTCCATAGATTCCCTCTCATTCTTCTAAATTCCAGTGGGTACAGTCCCAGATGCCTCAATCTCTCCTCACAGGCCAATTCCAAGTCATTTGGAATATTTAAGGCGGAGGTTGAACAGGAAGGGACTATGGGGAAAAGTGAGGAGAACTGGCGAAAAGGATAGTAAATCAACCATGATGGGCTGAATGGCTTAATTCGGCTTCTATGTCTTATGGGCTGATGATCAGGCTTCCCGGTACGATAGAGATTAGTCCTGATCACAGTTCTCTTTACAGCTTGCAAACTCCAGTCCTGGAACAAGTCAGATAAATACCCCAAGACTGCCTATCTCCTCATTTTCTCATCCAGCCCTCCTTCTGCTACCCCGGCACACAGCAATATCTACTTTTCAACTGGAGCTAGTGAACCAGTAAATTATCTGTTTAACAGTAAGTACAGCTTGTCAGAGTATCAACTCTATAAATAAAGTCCACAATAATTGGATTGATACAATGGTAATAATGTAAATGAAAATTACACACTTTAAAGCCATGCAAGTTCTGATTGATAAAAGGAGTTTATTTCCACATAAGAATTAGCAAAATGGTAGGAATTGTGAAAGTGAGTCAGGAATTGATACATCTGGAGGAACTAGGCAGCCTTGAATCAACTGGGCATCCACCGATGGTCAAAATTCATAGCAGTGACCGTACCAGAATGCTCCCAGCATTGCCAGCTGCCTTATCCGTTCAGGTGAGGTGGGATGAATGTGCAGACACCATAAGAGAGCAATTAGGAATCTCTGAGGGGAACTGGGATGGATCCAGGGTCATGAAGGGGACCTTTGCCAGAGAAGAAGCAAACCAGAATAATTGTGAAGCATGTCGGAATCCAATGGAGATTTAAAGAGGAGTGAGAGTTCACTGGGCCTCGACGCGAGGGTTTGCACCTGGTCGCTCAGCTAGGGTTGCCAGGCGATGACGTCCATGGCGATCTTGACGGCCTTTTGGACCGCCGCGCTGGGATCCTGGGTCATGCCCTCCAAAAGTGGCAGGTAGCCCAGCAGCACAGCTCTCCCCTCAGGACCTTCAGATACGGTTGTGATGGTCTTAATGGCATTCAGTCGCACCTTGCTCACTGGGTCATTCAGCAGACTGAGCAAGGCTGGAATGATGTCAGCCTCCAGCGCTTTATATTTCCCTGTTAAAACATGGCACAATCCCTGTTACACGTGCTCTCACTCTCTGTAGTGCTACACACAGGCCGTGGCACAACAGGGCTGAAGGCAAAATGTGAACAAAGCAGCAAGCGCAGCATGGCCCACAACACCCATCCAGCTCAGGTAGACTCAACTTGAAAATGCCTGTCAGAAACGTGATTGGCATGGTTAGTGCAAACCCATTACAGCACCAGCGACCCGGGTTTGAATCCCGCGCTCTCTGTAAGGAGCTTGTATGTTCTCCCCATGTCTGTGTGGGTTTCCCCTGGGGGCTCCAGTTTCTTCCTACCCTCCAAAAGCGTACAGGGGGAAGTTCAAGATCAGTTGAGTGTAATTGGGTGGCATGGACTCGTGGGCTAGAAGGGGCCTGTTACTGTGCTGTATATCCAAAGAGAGACACCTAATGGTTTTGGTCTGAAACCCTTGGTCAGAACTGTGAAAAACATCACTGAGGTATTAGCAAAGCATGAAAACTATCATTGCCAATGTTTTGGGCCCAGAGGACCCCAAACCCAGCAGCAATAGAAATTAATCAAGACAAATGGTTATTTAAACAGAAGTTACTTTTAATTTTCTTTAAACATAAAAACAGGATCGAACTTATTTCTATTAATTTAACTAACCTAACTTAACCCCCTTCTAATTCTAAGCGCACGTGTTTGTAATGTGTGTGCAAGTTCAGAAAAGTTCTTTGATTCACAGTCCAATCTCACTTCTCATTCCTCCAAGTTTACCAGTAACAGGCAATTTTTATACTGTGTACAGAATTTAATATTTATGAATTTCACCAGGCTTTGGTGGTTGAAAGGTAAATGGTTATCACTCAGGAAGGTTCTTGTCGGTTTTCAGAGAGAGATTTGTTGGTCGTTGAACACCCACAACTGATTCCTTCTGATCAGCCATATCTTCCTGAAGGAACTTTCCCCATCAGGACTTTCCAGATGATAACCTCTTCCTTTCAGGTCACCACAGAGTTTCCTTTCCCTCATCTCAGTTGAAACATCATAGAGGCAGCCATCTCTTCTTGTATAGACCACAAGGGCTTTGAACAGGCTGAACTCAGAACTCACAACCCATCTTCAAAATGGGGTTTCAAAAGCCACTGCAGAAAACCAACACTCTCTCTCTCTTTCTTTCTCTCTGCCACACTGAGAGAAAACCTGCTGACACTCTGCTTGCAAAACCACATGGCCATCCTAAAACAGCACACTCCACCAAAACAGCTTGCTGACTCCCAAAATCCATTCATGAGAGATCTTATCAGTTTCCTGAGATGGGCCCTTCCACGTACACCTCATTGTGAAAATCTTCGGAGCAGGTGTCTATTGTCTTTGCAGACTTGTAGGCACCACCTTATGCATAACTCTTGCATTTTAAAATGAGATCTGTTTTGAAGTGCTTGTATCTGTGACCTAATTACTCCCACAATTTATCTTCCAAAACATATCTATACATAATATAACATAATCTGTCACACCAATGAAGGACCACAACTGCTTACACTTGGTCTTGCGTTCCCCTCCCAGGCATTAACCCTTTGGAATAGATTAATGTCCATTGTGCACCTTACTCCAGTGTCCTTCCTCTTTCATCATCCAACCCTAGCTGGAGCCTGGTGCTTCCCACAGGACACAGGCATGCAGACTTATTGTGAGATCCCCAGCCCCGAGGAGAGCCAAGGCTACCGAATCCCCAGCCCAGCCTTTGCCTCGCCACTTGAGGGCAGGCCTTGGCCTTGGGAATGTGTTGGTTGAGTGGACACCAAGCACTTGTGGCGGACTCCATTGAGGCAAAGTTACACAATGAAACCCGAGCACAGAGGACTGGATGGCACATTGGCATGGAGTGAGCGCTGGTTAATCTGCAGAAAATATACAACATGGGAACAGAGGACTGGATGGCACATTGGCATGGAGTGAGCGCTGGTTAATCTGCAGAAAATATACAACATGGGAACAGGCCCTTCAACTCCAAGCCTGCCCCAGGCATTCGGCCCATATACCTGCTCCCATCTCAAGGTTTTTTTGATTGTTACAATGATCTCTACTTCTATCACTTCCTCTGGCAGCTTGTTCTTTAGAGAAGCACCAAAATGGTAGGCTCTCCTCTGGATGTTAAGGCTGTGGCCAGTGGGGTTCCACAGAGATTGGGGGTGGCTCCATGCAATCTGTGTCATTGATTTTGATGGGAGGACCAGGTGTAAGATGGGTCTCCCTCTGTACCTCGACAACCCTCCCTCCCCTCCCTCCCACAATCTAGACCTACATCCAGGACATCACTCATGCTCTCCACCTCTGATTCTCCAGCCCCCACCTCCTTACCTTCAGCATGGATCTGCATGTCCGTTTCCACCTCCTTATCTTCAGCTTGAATCTGCATGTCCATTTTCCCCACCAGGAAGGCCTCAAGACCCTCCCCTTCTTGCAGAGCCATTCAGCCCCTACTGACTTTCTCCCGTTCCTTGACCTCTCTGCCTCCATCAGACTTCTATGACAGACCTGCTGATTCCTACAACTACTTGGATTATCCCTCTGCTAAGGACTCCATTCTTTTCTCCCAATTTGTATGCTTCTCACACATCTGTTCCGGGGATGAGGCTTTCCACTCTAAACATCTGAAATGCCCTCTTTCCTTCATAAACGTGGATTCCCCCTCCTGTCATTGATAAACCCCACAGCCATATCTCCTCCATTTCTTGCACTTTCCCCAACTCCCCCCACCCACTGGCAAAACAAGGACAGAGTCCTGCTGGCCCTCACTTTCCTCCCCACCAGCCTCCGCATCCCACACATTGTCCCCCAACACTTCCACCAACTTCAGCACAAATATCACCTCCAGCCACATCTTCCCTTTCCCACCCTCCTTCATTCGGATTCTGTTGTAATAGGGATCCTGCTGACTACACCAAATCTGTCAAATGAAATTAACCAATTCAGAGATGTTGAATATCATTTCATAGACTTTATTTCACATGATGCATCATGGAGAGTAGGCAGCGGTTTCCACTGCTCACTGACTCTGAAATCTACTTGTCATGGGGGTCAGTCAGTCTGAGACCCCCTAATCTGCCCTTCCACCCACTAAGGCTCTTCCTGCTGGAACTGCAGAAAGCAGAAACCTTCTCCCTACATCTCTCCCCCCCCATTCCATCCAGGGCCGCAGACAGACCTTCCTGGGTGGAACAGAGCTTCACCTGCAACCTCACCTACTGCATTCTGTGCATCAGGTGTAGTCTCCTCTACATTGGGGGCCAAACCCAAATTGGGTGACCACTTCTCCAAACACCTACCCTCTGTCCAGATTTAGCCAACCATTTCAACTCTCCCAACCATTCGTACAGTGACAGATCTATTCTTGGCCTCATCCATTGTCAGCAGGTGGTCCAACATCAGCTTGACAACCTTCCTCCTGGACAGCACGAACACCCCTAACCAGTTCCTGTCTTTCTTTACCTCCTCTTCTGCTTTCTATGTTTTTCTCTCTCACTTGTTGTTCCCGCCTCCTTCCTCATGATTTCTCCCTCTACCTGCTCTCCACCTCCACGCCTTCTGCCTTTTCCTCCCCCAGCCTCTCTCTTCCCCTTTCTATGCATACTCTCACCTATTCTATCTGAGACTAGATGAAGGGTCCTGACCCGAGGCGCTGACCAACCATTTCTACCCACGGATGCTGTCTGACCTGTTGAGTGCCTCCAGCAATTCTTTGTCTGCTCAGGATCCCGGCCCCTGCAGGTTTCTTTTTTGCATTTTTGTAAAATTATCCATGCTAGAAGATGATCCATACTGGCTTCGGGCTGTGAGGAGGGTGCAAAGGAACTTTGGAGTGGTTTATTGATTGGGCTGGGTTGCGACAGGTAGAATGGAAACTGGCAGAATACAAAGTTGTTCAGTGGTGGAATGTTCTGAAAACTGACACCGCCCACTCTGTGAAAGAACGTTTGTGCTGCAGTGTTGGCATTGACACTGACGTAGCTGGCAGTCAGTAAATCGGGAAAATCTGTAGACACCATAGTTGAAGTAAACCACTCTCCAGCCTGATGGACTTCTCCACTTTCTGCTAAACTTGCTTGCCTTTTCTTTCCCCTCCCCCTTTCCAGTTCTCCCCTCCCTTCCCCCTTACCCACCCAGCCATCCCTCCTCCCCATCATTGCTGCTGTCCCCTCCTTCCTATCATCTCCTGCCTTTGCCACCCCTTCCCCTCTACCTCTTTTGCTCGGACGCCTGCCTGCTGGCATTCTCCCACACCTCGATGAAGGGCTCAGGCCCGAAACGTCGGTGATGTATTTTCACCTTTGTTACATGAAGGACACTGATTGACCTGCTGAGTTTCTCCAGCATTTTGTGTTTTTACACTAACGTAGTTGGCGAACAGCCATTTTAATACAGCATCTGTTCAGTGAGGTATTATTTAGAAGTAAGCCTTAACAGTTGTCAAGGTTGTAGGCAGTGGTTGTTGACATTAGCAGTGATTATTGCCCCTCTTTCCTTCATCTTAAACAGAAGTAAGATTTTAATACAAAAGGTCTTGATGTAGTTTTTCAATGGGTTTATTCCATGATGTAATCCTATTTTCTGTAACAGTCTGTTTGTCTCTCCGTATAAATATACATGCTTGTAGATTTCAGAGTCGGTGAGCAGTGGAGACCGCTGCCTACTCTCCATGATATATCATGTGAACTAAAGTCTGTGAAATGATACTCAACATCTCTGAATCGGTTAATTTCATTTGACAGATTTGGTGTAGTCGGCAGGATCCCTATTACAAGAGAATCCGAATGAAGGAAAAGGGGATTAATCAGAGTTTGGCATAGTTGACAGTGGTATAAAAATAATTTCATTTACAGAATTGGTAAACTCAAGTTAATTTCATTGGCAGTGGAGAAAATAGAAATGCAGAGATATTTTTAATTGAGTCATCTGAGCACCAGGAAGAGTTAAACATGAAGCAGACACAGCTACAGGGAATCGTCAGTCTGAGTTAATGCAAGGTACCTTGGCTCTTGGTGTGCTTGTGTGGCTGTTGCATGTGGACAGAGTGGTATGTCGAAGCATTATTATTTTGCTCAGTTAAAAGCAGCCAGAATCCATTCTTGCCATCATCAAGGAGCATTACCTGACAAATCGGGTGTGCAAAGTGGAAATTATATCGCAACGTGGGAGGCATGATTCACCCATCATGCTCTGAACATTGGTAGCTCCATCTCATTTTCCAATTTCCTGGATATTAATTAATCCTCAAGACAGTTAAAAAGTATCAAATATCCAAGAAAGCTCCATCAATCAGACTTAAAGTATTCTTGCAAGAAGCTCTGATAAGCCAATTATTGAAATGATCTTGGAGTATATTTTCTCTTTTCCCCGAAACCATTAATTCCTTGTTTTAATGTGCATTTCCAGAGCAGTGGTTAACTCTTTGGTGCAACATTTCTTTGTTCTGCTACATCTTTGATGCATTTTGCCTTGATCAGGGGACGCCTTTGCACTCAGTTGTTGGACAGTCAGGGTTCGATCTCAGGGACCAAACCCCATGAGAACTTGTAAATGCACCCTTAACGTATGCTCAGAAGGCATGCCAATGCTCCCACTTCATTACTAACGTCCTCCAGGTGTAGCCATTCTGGGTGCACTGTTAAGCCCACAGCAATGACCTCCGTCCCAGAAGCTGGTCCCATTGAAAACGATGCAAGGCCCTCACTACCACAATGCTCTGGCCCCTGCTGAACCTTTCATTTGGAGAAGGAGATGAGGGTTTTGTGGTTGTCTCTACTCTCTGGTCTGGCACAATGAGAGGAAAGTGGCAGGTTGCTTCAAGCAGAGCTACCAGCTCATGAACCTGCTGTCTGGTTTGAGCTTGCCTGGTCTCTCTGTAACCAAGTATATCTCCACTCACAAAGGGAAGGAGTAACACCTCATCTTCCCACTGGGCACCCTCCAAATGGATGGCATTAACGTCGACCTCTGGCATTCATTAAACCTCCCCCAATCCTCACTTCTTCCCCCGTCGCCTTCCTCCAGCTCTGTCCCTCCCTTCCCTGTCTCCTTTCGCACAGACACGATAAATTCTTACCTCGTCCCTTATCATATACAATCAACACCTTCTGTTGGTCTGGGTCCCCCTCCCCCCCAAGCCCAGCATCACCTGAATTCTGAGACCTTCTGAGATTTCCTGCTTCTGGGTCGTCCTGCTTATTCCTTGAAGGAGGGCTCTTGCCCGTTATGTCGGTGACGTATCTCTGTCTCCTACAGACGCTGGAAAGACCAACTGAGTTCCCCAGCAGTTTGGTGTGTTTTTGCCACCTTCAGCTTCTCCAGTGTCCTCCCACTTACCAAAGTTGGTTGGGAGCTAATTGGCCAATGTGTGGGTGAGTGGGAGAACTGATGGAAGCATAGAACTACAGCACAGTATAAGCTCTTCGGCCCTCAAAGTTGTGCCAACCCAAATATTTCTACCAAAATAAGAAAAAACCTAAACCCTTCCTACCCCATAACCCTCTATTTTGCCTTCATCCATGTACATGTTTAAGAGTCTCAAATGCCACGAATGTTTCAGCCTCCACCAACCACCCTGACAAGGAATTCCTGGCTCCCACAATTCTCTGTGTAAAAAAAATATTTACCCCTGATGTCTCCCCTCAACTTCCTTCCCTTCACTTTGTACACATGTCCTCTGGTGTTTGCTACTCCCATCCTGGGAAACAGGCGCTGACCGTCCACCTTATCTCTGCCTCTCAGATCTTGTAGACCTCTATTAAACCTCCTCTTATCCTTCTTCACTCCAAAGAGAAAAGTCCCAGCTCTGCTTATATTTGTAAAATTTCGTTCCCAATCCAGGCAGCATCCTGGTGAGTCTCCTCTGCACCCTCTCCATGGTTTCCACATCCTTCCTGTAATGAGGTGAGCAGAACTGAACACAATATTCTAAGTGTGGTCTCACCAGAGATTTGTAGAGTTGCCACATGACCTCTCGACTCTTGAACTCAATCCTTTGACTAATGAAGCCCAGCATCCCATAGGCCTTTGAGAGTGTGTTGGTGTGGGAGCTGTACATGAGAGGGGTAGCACCCTACTGGTTCTAACACAGGTCTAGTCAGAAGTGAGACCTTTAATATCATCAGGGTTGCATCAACCTGGCATAGGAGGCCATTCAGCCCATCGGATCCAGGCCAGTGGAGGAAGAGCCACCCAGCTTAACACAGAATGTTCTGTGTCCGGTAGTTCTCCGGCCTTCTGGCCCATATTCCCGAGCAATAGAGAATGTCTCTGCTTCCAGCAACCTTCCAGATGGTCTCGTCGTCACTTCCTCCACCCTCTGGCTGACAAAATGTTCCTGAATGTAGTCTCCCGCTACTCGGGAAAATAGCACCTTTCCAATTACTCTAAGAAGGTCCCTCTTAATTTTATATACCTTGCTCAGCCACCACCAGCCTTCATTGCTACAACCTCTCACTTGCTGGCCACAGCCATGTCAATCCATTGACTCCATGCACCAAGCCTGTGTCCAAAATGTCCATTGGTCTCCACTTGAACCAAGGGGACCCTCCACTCTGCACAGTTTATTGGGCGATAACTGCGGCAGTTCACAGCTTCTGCCTACAAGGGACAAAATATTTCAAAGCAATTGTGACCACACTTTGGCATTCTTGCACAGATGGCAGTTTTAGAATGTTATAGCGAGGAAACAAGCTCTTTGGCCCAACTCACCCAAGTTGCCTGTGTTTGGCCCATACCCCTCGAAACGGAACCTGCTGCAGAGAGATCATATGCTGTGGCCTTGATCCTCGATGGTGTGTCAACAATGGCCAGTCCTGGAGTACATTGATGTGATAGGGGAACCTTTGAGGGGGCCAGGAAGGCCTTGCCTTCTATACCCTCTGACACCTCCCCCTCCCCGCCTTTGCCTGCCTAAATACCTAGTGGGATGACCTATTCGGCACCAATGACTTCTAGGAAAGGGAGCCCTGGCAAAAGTGCTTCATTACAGAACAGGTCCCTGCCCAAAGGGTCAATGGTATCTGGCTTATATCCACTCTCAATCAATCACCCACAATGTTGCCACAATGGATTCAACCTCCCCATTCAGGTAGCTCCCACAGATGATGATAATAACTCCTTCCATCTCCATCTCCATCTCCAACAAGATCACAACACCTCCAATCCTACCCCTCCCCAATACCCCCCCCCCCCCCACCAGCCCCACCTCCGACGATTGAAGCTCTCCCCAAACCGCACTCTGATCAGCCTCGGTCTGTCACTGAAGACTCTCAAACTTCTACAGGTGTATGATGAATGAACCACAGATGCTGCCTGACTTTTCATGCACTATTATGTTTATTTTTTATGGTCATATGGTAAGGTGGATGTTTGCACTGTGATTGCTGCTGCAGAGCAATATATTCTGATTCTGCTTCTCATCACCAGTCCCTCTGCTTTCTTGTCCCTGCCTAAACTGGAGTCTGGGCTCCTCTGCCCCACGATGAATCCCCTGTTATGCTTCTTCTTTGCTCCCCATTTGTCGGGAAACTGACCCAATTCACCAGGAGAGCTCGGCCTGGCCAAACTACTTGCTCCAGTGGCAACTGCTGATGCAGCTTTTCCACTGTTTTTTAAAATCGAACCATACTGCAGAAAATTAAAGCCACAAAGGTCGGGGGTGGGGTGCAGGGGGATAGAAGGAATCTATGAAGCCATTCCTAGAAGGAAACAGTCACAGTCGAATCCTCAACCCCCTGCGCCACACTTGGGTCACTCCTCAATCCATGTCATGCACCATTTGTAGACTTCTGAGCCACGTAGACATGACCCCCCCCCCACTAGAGTACCAGCTCAACTTGTTCCCATCTCTCCTAATTTCCTTTAATTAGAATCAAAGGTAATTGCCACCCACTCCCTTCTTCACTCTCTTGTGTCAGATATTCAGGTTCCACGACCCAGTGCCAGTCATTCATCCAGCCATGAGCACAGCTGATCCTGAAGTGAAGACCTTTCCTGGAGGACATAGACCTTGGAGTGCCACATGGAGCACCTTTCTGACGCCAGTCCCAATCCACGTTGGTGTGGCCAGCCAAAAGAACCGGCCCCTCACTGCTCCAGCCACCTGGCTTCGATCGGGGTGCTGGCTGCGTGGAGTTTGCAGGATCCCCCTGCAACTTTGCGGGAGCTCCAGCTTCCTCCAAGGTCCCCAAAGACGTGCAGGCTGGTGGATCAATTGGCTGCTGTAAATGGCCCCTGAGTATAGAGGGGGCAATGGAATCTGAGAGGTTGTTGGGAATGTGAGGGTGAAATGAAATGGGATTAGTTTAGAATTGGTGGGAATGGGTGCCTGATATTCAGTCAGAGCCGAGATGGGTTTATTCTAGGATCATAAAAAGTTACAGCATGAAATCGGGCCATTCAGCCCACTACTTCCTCCTACCCACTCATTGAAACATCCCATTTGATTCTATCACTCACCAACACACTGGGGACAATTTACGGTCTGCAATTAACCTACAATGTGAGAGGAAACAGGAGCATCTGGACAAAACCCATGTGGCCACAGGAAGAACACGTAGGCAACACCTGAGGACAGGATTGAACCTAGGCCGCTGGCTCTGTGAGAGAGCAGGTCCGCCTGTGGTACCACTGTGCCACCCTACACCACTGTTCTGATCCAACGCATGACTCTACAGCCCTGAAGTTTGCAATGGGGGAATGGGGGAATGAGTGCTCCATGCAACAGGTGGGTGGTTCTGATCCATTTCCCTCTTCTGGACCATCTCATGAGGGAATGTTACTGAAATTTCAGCCTAAGCTTCACCAATTAGGGCTGTGGCACCGTGTGCTGGGCCTGACCGTCATGGACTTGCTCGCTTATCATTAACCACCCCCAATTCCAACTAATGACTGACTAGCATGATGCCCAGTGCAATGTGAAAAGACGGAGTGGAAGGGGGCACATGAGACTGGTGGGGGGGGGTGGAATGAGACGATCGACACACTGGGAGTCAACCTTGCCGAAACATGATGGATTTCAAATTTAGGCGTACAGCACTGTAAAACAGGGCAATTCAGCCCTACAGGTCCTTGCCACCCATTTTACACCCCAATAACCTACGTTTCTTTGAAGGGTGGGAGGAAACTGAGTCCCTGGGAAAAACCCACGCAGACGCAGGGAGAATGTACAAACTCCTGACGGACTGCACGGGATTCGAACCCTGATTGCTGGTGCTGTAAAGGGGTCATGCTAACTGCTACGTCAACCCTGCTTCCCCTTATAGTTATAAAAAAGATTATAAAAGGATTCACACAGCGAGAGACGAAGGAAAAGGAATTCGCTGAAAGGTTCTCCGCATTTGAAAGCAGATGGGAACATTGAGAATTCTGAATGGAGATAAACCACGCTTGGGTCAGAACAATAAATTGGGAGACAGGGTTAGCGCAGTCAGAAAATGAAATCAGCCCCTTCCACGCTGACTGCCGGTCACTCACCTTGTGTAGTAACCGTGGCAAACATCAGAGTTCCTGCTGCTGCCGCCCTGACCTTGTGGTTTGGGTCACTGAGTAGCTCCACAAGGATTGGAATCACCTCCTCTTCACACAATTTGTTTTTCCCTTCTAAAGGGGTGCTAAATGTAAAAAAAACCCAAGAATTTTCTGTTTGAGTCAAATCATTTCATGCCAAAATCTTACACAGAATCACAGCAGAAGAGGAAATAGCTAACTATCACCCCCATTTCCCCCCCCCCCCCCCACTGCCCCCACCAAAAACAACGATGGCTGACCATCGTAGCATGCGCCCACACTGTTGTGTTGCTGCTGGGGGCAAGCCTGGGCTGCCCGTACCTGTACAGTGTCACAAGCCTCAGCTCTGTTTAATGGTCAGGTCAGAAGTGGGGGTGCTCGTGAGGATGTTCAACTCTTCACGCGAATGGAGCTGTCCGTGCCTGCAGGCAGCAAGACCAAGACAACATCCAGGCGGAAGGTAACGTAGGTGCATCGCCAACAAGCGGGCGTCTAACCAAGACCACCATTAATATTCTGGGGGTCACCACTGACCAGAAACTCAACTGGACCAGACAATGTAATCAGAGCAGCCACAAAGTTGTTCATCTCGTAACGAATGTGCCACCCCTATATTCCAAGACTTCTCGATCATTTGCAAGGCACACATTAGAAGTGTGGTGGGATAGTCTTTACCACCTGGGTGAGTACAGTTCCATCTTTTAAGCAGGTCGAGACCACCCAGGACATAGCTTGATTGGCATCCATCAACCGTCCAAAGCATTCACTTCCTCTGTGCTGACTGGCTTCATTACGGTCTGGTATGGGGACACCAATACCCCTGAGTGTAAAGCCCTCCAAAAGGTAGTGGCCACAGCCCAGCAGCATCAATCATCAAGGATCCGCCCCACCTAGCAAACGCTTTGTTCTCGCTGCTGCCATCAGGAATGAGGTATTGGTGCCACAAGACTCACACCACCAGGTTCAGGAACAGCTGCTACCCCTCCACCATCAGACTCCTCACCGACAAACTCAATCAGGGACTCATTTAATGACTCTGACTTGGGCATTATAGGAAGGATGTGGAAGCCGTGGAGAGGGTGCAGAGGAGACTCACCAGGATGCTGCCTAGATTGGGAAACAAGTCTTATGAGCACTGTTCCCTCCAAGCTGTGTGCATGCACACAGATTCTGCGACCAGCATACAAAGGAAATTAATGTGCACACAAAAGGTTAGTGACCTAAAATAATGTAGTAATTAATAATTATACTTATTGAAAAGAATCTCTTATTAGCTCACTGTTCCTGTTAACTAGTTAGTCGATTAAACAAGTCATAATCATACTGGCATTACATTAAAAGATGCCAGTACAGTTTTATTAGCCATGATAGATAAGCTGTGCCAAACTGATCTTGAAAGAATTTCAAGTTTACATTTGCACAAGCATTCAGTACGCATATACTGTTGTCACAGGGAAAAAAATTGCACAGCTTAAGATTTCTGGTCACACTGACTACTAAACATTGGAGAGAACGTTGCTTATGAGGCAAAGTTAGAAGAGCTGGGACTTTTCTCTTTGGAGTGGAGAAGGATGAGAGGAGACTTAATAGAGGTCTACAAGATTCTGAGAGGCAATAGATAGGGTGGACAGCCAGCACTTGTTTCCCAGGACAGGATCAGCAAACACCAGAGGACAAAATGAAGGAAGGGGAGTTTAGGGGAGACATCAGGGGTATGTTTTTTACACAGTGAGCTTTTAAAATTTAAATTAAATTTAGACATACAGCATGGTAACAGGCCATTTCGGCCCACTAGCCCATGCTGCCCAATTACACCTATTTAACCTACAACCCCTGTACTTTTCGAACGGTGGGAGGTAACCAGAACCCCCCAGACATGGGGGGGGGGAAACATACAAGCAGCGCAGAATTTGAACCCTGATCGCTGGTGCTGCAACGGTGTTGCGCTAACCACTACGCCAACCGTGCCTCGAATGCCTTACCTGGGATGGTAGTGGAGGCTGAAACATTATGGGCATTTAAAAGACTCTTAAACAGGCACATGGATGAAGGGAAAATAGAGGGTTACGGGGTAGGGAGGATTTATTTTTTTAAAGGAAAATATGGGTTGGCAAAAAATCGAGGGCTGAAGGGCCTGTACTGTGCTGTAGTGTTTTCTATATTATTTATGGGCCTCATTCAAAGGGTGGATTGAGAGTTGTTGAAAATAATTCAGGATCCTGGGCTTTATAAATAGAGGCAACCACCGATGCTGGGTCTCTGCCATTGTAAGGCAGGGCCCGCCATGCTGTCCTACTTCAGAAAGTCTCTCCATCCACGTGGAAAAGGAATTTGCTTATCTCCAGCTATTGCCTGGTGGGCTGACATGGTGCAAACACGGCGTCAGACAGATCAGAGGGATGCAGAAAAGGCAGCCATCACGTAAATTCTGAAGCTTATGGGATGAAGGTATCGAGGTTACTCAGGCTCCAGGATAATCCCAGCTGCACACTCACAGTGGACAACACAACTGTGCTGTGAGAATCAGTTTGTCTATTAATGTTCAATGTAAGTTTATTGTCATATACATAACTACAATGTACAGATATCCTTACTTGCTGCAACCACACAGGTATGTTACAGGTTTGCAGGCTCAGCAGGTAATTAAGGAGACAAAGCCTTCGTTGCTGGAGTGATTGAATTTAGGAGTAGGGAGGTTATACAAGGTACTGGTGAGATGGCACCTGGAGGACTGTACACAGTTCTGCTGTCCTTACGTGAGGAAAGATGCATTGGCCTCGGAGGTGGTGCAGAAGGAGGTTCATTAGGTTGCTTCCAGAAATGAGGGAATGAGTAGAGATTGTGTTGCCTGGAACTATTCATGCCGAAATTCAGAGGAGTGAGAAGGGATCTTATAGAAACATGTTAATGGGATCGAAGCCAGAAGTTTGTTTCTGCTGGTAGATGAGACTAGAACTAGGGGACATAGCCTCAAGATGCGGGGGAGTAGATTTAGGCCAGAACTGAGGATGAACTGCTTTTCCCAGTGAGTAGTGAGACTGTGGAATTCTCTACCCAAGGAAGCAGCCGAGGCTTCCTCATTTAAGCCAGAGTTAGTTAGCTTTTTTGCATACTATGGAGAAAGGCAGGTAGGTGGAATCAACCATAATATTATTAAATGGCAGAGCAGGCCCCCAATGGGCCAATGTCCCACTCCTGCTCCAATTTATTTTGTTCTTATAAAATAAATCGAATAGAATAGTAAAAATTTAAATTACCACAAGAGAGCAAATAAGATGATAAATATCAAAGGAAAGATAAATAAAAATTCACAGTTGCAGTTAATGAAATTAAAAAACGAAATTTCAGTTGTGAAGACAGATCTTTTGTTGAAGTGAAACTAAAAAATCCGCTGAAGCTGGAACCATGAGCAAACAAAATTGGTGGAGGGGCGGAACGGTTGGGGTGGTGGTTAACGCCTTTACTGCGCCAGCGATCAAGGACCGGGGTTTGAATCCCGCGCTGTCTGTATGGAGTTTGTATATTCTCCCTGGTGTCTGCGTGGGTTTTCCCCGAGGGCTCCGGTTTGTTCACACTGTTCGAAATATACCGGTGGGGTGTAGGTTAATTGGGTGTAAATTGGGCAGCACGAGCTCGTGGGTCTAAATGGCCTGTTACCATGCTGCAGGTCTAAATGTAAAATGAACTCAGCAGGTCAGACAACATTTTGGGTGTGAATCTCTCATCAAGACTAAAGCAGGTTAAATGGAATTCCATGTATAAAGGGTGAAAAGGTCTGGGGGAGGGGTCCAGAGAGACAGATTGAGGAATAGGCAGTTAGTGTTGCAGTTATCACAACGCTGTTACAGCGTCAACGATCTGAGTTTGAATCCCACGTTGTCTGTAAGGAGTTTGTACATTCTCCCCCCACTCCCCATGAGTCTGCATGGGATTCCTCTGGGCGCTCTGGTTTCCTCCCACCCTTCAAAGTGTACAGGGTTTGTGGGTTAATTTGTGTATTTGTGGGCACGGCCTTGTGGGCCGGAATGGTACTACACCACTAAAATTAAAATTTAAAAAATGAAAAAGAAAAATTAGAGAGAGAAAAATAAATAAATTCAGGAGTAGGTAAAGAAGAGATTTTTAATTTAAAAAATTGGACATATCACATCGTATCAGACCCTTCTGGCCCAGAGCCTGTGCTGTCCAAATGCACCTAATTGCCTGCATCCCCAGTATGTTTCGAATGGTGAGAGGAACCCAGAACACCCAGAGGAAACCCACACAGGTGTAATTGGGCAGCACAGATGTGGGCTGGAAGGGTCTGTTACCCTGCTCTATATCTAATTTTAAAATTAAAAATTTAACATGCTGCATTCCTCTCCCACACTAAAACCTCTCCTTGATCAATGATACTTTTTAGTGACTTCTTTAGAGAGTAACACCATGCATGGGCTACAATCCAATCCCACCTGATTAAAACTGTTGCATATGGAACAAAACCTTGTCTGATATCCAGAGTGATCCCTACCTGATGTCCATCAGTGCTTGTGCAGCCAGACTCCTGATGGCCTCAGAGCTATGAGTGAGCTTGGCCTTCAGCACCGTGACACCTTCAGCATCCAGGGCTTGCTTCGTGTCCACCAGCAAACAGAAGTGCAGGGACTTCAAGATCAGCTCCTGAATCTCATCGAGCTCGGTGCGCAGTTTCATTATCAGCAGGGGAACCAATTCAGCGTGCAGGATGGCATCGGCACCTGTGGGAAGGAGGTGGCACAAGCATTGTAATGGGCCAAGAGAGAAGACAGCACCATTCTGCGCACATGTATGGCTTTGTGATGTGTGCTCGTTCACATTCTTGATCACTGGTCAGGTGCTAAGTATATGCGGTACAATATACCTTCCCCGACTGTTCCCCACAGGACACCATCCATCCCTTGAAGAAGGGGTCAGGCCCAAAACATCAGGAACACACAGGCCAACTGATGCCCTAATCACAGCCCAACAATGGTTTCCCCTCGACCCTTCCATGGTCTAACTGACAAGTCATTAAGATTCAATAAGTGCTGAATGGGACATAATACATTTGTGGGGCCCGAGTTCAGGGGCACCATGGTAAATCCAACAGTGGGAAAAGACTCTGTGGTTCCCCCTTCCCTTGGTGCCCTGAGCACGTGGTTATATTGCTTAATGGTTAAATCCAGGCCTACACAGGTGTAGATAAAAGCTCACACTCGATTGGAGGGAGAACTAATGCTTTTATTAGCTTACAACATAGGTAGGGTTCATGAACAGGTTTCAGAGGGGTTCTGGATTTAGGTGGGAAACTAGGGTTATATATAGGTCCTCAGGGAAGGAGCCGGGAGGCGGGACCAGTCATCAGTACAGGACACTTCTAGTGAATCTCAGTTCACTACGCCTGATAACATATCTTTACCGCCTATAGACATGGCTGAGTTCCCTCCAGCATAACGTTTTTGGAATATTTTATTTATAATTTTCCATACATGTAATTAATAAACTCTCAAGTAGACCAATATTGATCGAATTTAAAATTACAATGATTGCATGATGGATTTTCCCCACTCCCTCCTCTCCCTTCTCCTTGTATCCCCCTCCCTCTCTCCTTGTACCCCTCCGTCTCAAAAATAGTGCATGAAGAAAGAATATAAACATGATAAATAGTTATAGAAAAGTGAGACAAATAGTTTCCTGGATTGCATGAAGGGTCAGTTCACGCACTGGGATCCTGCTGTGTTTGTACAACCATTTTAGGGAGGAAGAGTTAACATAGGCCTTACGTATATTTTACCTAAACTTTGCATTCTACAGGCTTCAAATTTGTAAAAAAAGGAGGATATTTATTTTCTGCAACTTTGAATTTCCACATTCCATCTCTCCATACCTAAATGATTGCCTGGTTTCCAAGTCATGGCAATACACTTCCTTGACACCGCCAATGCTAATTTAATAAATTTCACTTGATAAAATGATCATTTTAACTTTTATTTTGAATAAATAAGGTGCAAAGAAGGTTTACAAAAATGTTGCCTGGATGCAGTCTCTAGAATACGGAGGAAGATTGAGTAGACTGGGACTTTATTCATTGGAACGTAGAAGGTTGAGAGGGGATTTAATAGAGGTACTTAAAATTATGAAGGAATAGATAGAGTAAATGTGAATAGGCTCTTTCCCCTGAGGGTAGGGGAGATTGGAACAAGGGGTCATAAGTTAAGGGTTATGGGGGGAAACTTTACTTCTTCACTCAGAGAGTGGTAGCTGAGTGGAATGATCTACCGGAAGAGGTCGTGCGGCAGGGTCAATTCTGTCATTTAAGAGGAGGCTAGATGAATACATGGATGTGAGGGGGTTGAAGGGTTATGGGCATGGGAGAGGGGAGGTAGAATTATTGGAGTTTCACGTAAATCGGTGTGGACTAAAAAGGCCGATATGGCCAGTTTCCAGACTGTAAATTTTTATATGGTTACATGGTTATATATAACAATTAATGAAAATCATATATCACACTATTTAAAACTTAATTAAATATGTTGATTTATATAAAAGAAAAAGAAAAAAACTACAGAGAGAAAAATGGTAAGGGGTCCCTACGATGTTGGTGGCCTTTCCAAGGCAGCTCCTCACATCGATGCCTTCAATGGATGGAAGGTCGGCGCCTGTGATCGGCCGGACTATGTGTGTTGCCCTCTGCATTCCTGGGCAATCAACTTGCCAAACCAGACGGTGATGCAGCCAGTCAGTGGACTGTACTTTCCGCAGTGCACCTGTGGAAGTCTGATAGAGTATTCGACGACACGCAACCATGTTCCTTTCATTGTTACTGAGTCTAAGCTATGGATATCTGACCCCCACAACTGTTGGGGTGGGGGGTGCTTACTGAAACCACTGCAGAGGCTGAAGAAGCTGGCTTCTACAATCAAAAATCTGCATTAAAAGGAATGAGACTGTTCACTGCACGTGGTGCAGCAAACAACTCAAAATTCAAAAGACTGTACATAGAAACATAGAAACATAGAAGATCGGAGCAGGAGTAGGTCATTCGACCCTTTGAGCCTGCTCCGCCATTCAACGAGATCATGGCTGATCTTAAAGTTCAGTACCCCGTCTCCGCCTTCTCTCCGTAACCTTTAATACCCTTATACTGAAGAAATATATCTAATTCCCTCTAAAATATATTTAATGAACCTGCCTCTACTGCCCTCTGTGGCAATGAATTCCACAGATTCACCACCCTCTGGGTAAAGAAATTCCTCCTCATCTCGATCCTAAATGGTTGGCCTATTATCCTCAAACCATGGCCCCGGGTTCTGGATTTTCCCATCATTGGAAACATCCCATCTGCATCCATTCTGTCCAGTCCTGCCAGAATTTTATAGGTCTCTATGAGATCCCCTCTCAATTTTCTAAACTCCAGCGAGTACAATCCCAATTTGCGCAATCTTTCCTCATAAGTCATTCCTGCCATTCCAGGTATCAGCCTGGTGAATCGTCTCTGCACTCCCTCCATTGCAAGAACATCCTTCCTTAGATAAGGTGACCAAAACTGCACACAATACTCCAGGTGTGGTCTCACCAAGGCCCTGTACAGCTGCAGTAAGGTATCCTTGTTCCTATACTCAAACCCTCTTGATATGAAGGCCAACATACCATTTGCCTTTTTAACCGCCTGCTGTACCTGCATGCTCGCCTTCCGAGACTGGTGTACAAGTACCCCTAGGTCTCTCTGCACTTCCCCATCTCTTAATCTATTGCCATTCAAATAGTAATCTGCCTTCCGGTTTGTATTACCAAAGTGGATAACCTCACATTTATCCACATTGTAGTGCATTTGCCATGTATCTGCCCAGTCCCTCAATTTATCCAAATCACACTGGAGCTTCCTGACCCCCTCTTCCGTGCACACAACCCCTCCTAGCTTAGTGTCATCTGCATATTTGGAGATATTACATCCAATCCCCTCATCCAGATCATTAATGTAAATTGTGAACAGCTGGGGTCCCAGTACAGATCCCTGTGGCACCCCACTGGTCACCGCCTGCCACTCAGAAAACGAGCCATTTATCTCAACTCTCTGTCTTCTACCTGCCAGCCAGTTCTCAATCCACAACAATGCTTTGCCCCCAATCCCATGAGCCTTGATTTTGTAAGCCAGTTGTTTATGCGGGATCTTATCGAAGGCCTTTTGGAACTCCAGGTACACCACATCCACTGGCTCTCCCCCATCTATTTTACCTGTCACCATCTCAAAGAATTCCAATAGATTTGTCAAACACAATTTACCTTTTGTAAATCCATGTTGACTCTGTCCGATCCCTTCTCTGCTAGTCATATGCTCCGCTATTACATCCTTAATAATGGATTCCATCATTTTGCCCACTGTTGATGTAAGGCTCACCGGTCTATAATTCCCCGCTTTTTCTCTACCCCCTTTTTAAATAGTGGGGTAACATTAGCTACCCTCCAATCAATGGGTACTAATCCTGAGTCTATCAAGTTCTGGAAAATAATTCTTAAAGCATCTGCTATCTGAATGGCCACTTCCTTAAATACCCTAGGATGTAGATTATCAGGCCCTTGGGATTTATCTGCCTTCAATCCCATCAATTTCCCCAAGACCATGTCCTTAGAGATAATGATTTCTTTCAGTTCCTCCCTTGCATTAGTCTCTATGTTTCCCAACATCCTTGGGAGGTTATTTGTATCCTCTCTTGTAAAAACAGGACTAAAGTAAGAATTTAATTGGTCTGCCATTTCCTTATTCCCCATTATATATTCCCCTGATTCTGACTGCAAAGGACCTACTCTGGATTTCACCAATCTTTTTCCCTTGACATATTTATAAAAGCTTTTGCAGTCGGTTTTTATATTTGCCGCAAGCTTACTTTCGTAATTTATTTTTGCTCTCTTGATTAATCCCTTTGTCCTCCTTTGGTGCATCTTGAACGCCCCCAGTCTTCAGTTGTGGTACTTTTATTGGCCAATTGATATGCTCTCTCTTTGGACCTAATGCTGTCTCTAATTTCCCTTGTTATCCACGGTTGAGTCACCTTTTTTGGTTTATTTTTATGCCAAACCGGTATAAATGATTTTTGCAATTTCTTCATTAGATCTGTGAATGCTTTCCATTGTCAATCCACAGTCAACTCCCCCATAAACACTACCCAATCAATCTTACTCAACTCCCGTCTCATACCATCATAATTCCCTTTATTTAAATTCAGGACCTTAGTCTCGATTTTAATTTCATCACTCTCCATGTCAAGTGAGAATTCGATCATATTGTGATCGCTCCTACCCAAAGGGCCTCGTATAACAAGATTGCTGATTAGCCCCTTATCATTGCATAATACCCAATCTAAAATGGCCTGCACCCGAGTTGGTTCCTCGACATATTGGTCTAGATAACCGTCCCGTAAACATTCAAGGAATTCCTCCTCCTCAGTATTTTTACTAATTTGGCTAGTCCAATCTATATGCAAATTAAAGTCTCCCATGATGACAGCTGTTCCCTTATTGCACGCTTTTCTAATTTCTCTTTTAATGCCTTCCCTCACCTCTACACTACTATTTGGAGGCCTATATACCATCCCCACTAACGTTTTCCACCCCTTGCTATTCCTCAGTTCTACCCATATTGATTTCTTCCGAGTTGATATCCTTTCTGTCAATTGTGTCGGTCCCTTCTCTCATCATCAATACTACCCCACCCCTTTTTCTTTCTTGCCGATCCCTCCTAAATATCGGATACCTCGGGATGTTAAGTTCCCAGGCTTGCCCACCCTGCAGCCATGTTTCTGTAATCCCAATCAAATCATATTTGTTTATCTCAATTTCCACAGCTAATTCATCTACCTTGTTCCGAATGCTTCTTGCATTAAGATATAAAGCCTTCAGATTTGCTTTTTTCACCCTCCTTGCTCTTTCTGATTTTTTTTACTTTCGCTGCCTAACCTAACTTTTCCTGTTTTATCTTTTCTGTCCTTTGCCCTATCATACAAGTTCCCACCCCCCCTGCCAAATTAGTTTAAACCGCACCCGACGGCTGTACCAAACCTAGCTGCCAATATATTGACCCCTTTTGGGTTTAGGTGTAACCCATCCTTCTTGTAGAGATCATGCCTTCCCCAAAAGAGATCCCAATGATCCAAGAAGCCAAAACCCTGTCCTTTACACCAGCCCCTCAGCCACAAATTCATTTTTCTTGACCTTCCATTTTTGTCCTCAGTTGCACTTGGCACAGGTAGCAAACCAGAGATCACCACCCTGGCTGTCCTATTTCTTAGTTTCTGTCCTAGCTCTCTGTAATCCTTTTTCAGTACTTCCTCCTTCTTTTTATCTATGTCATTGGTACCCACATGTACCAAGACATCAGGCTGTTCGCCTTCCCCTTTTAGAATACCCTGGACCCGATTTGAGATATCCCGCACCCTTGCACCAGGGAGGCAGCACACCATGCGGGCATACCTATCTGGCTCACAGAACCTCCTGTCTGTATTTCTGACAATGGAGTCCACCAATGACCACTGCATTCCTCTTTACCTTTTGGTCCACCATGGCAGGCTCAGTGCCAGCGACCTGGTCACTGCTGCCAGGTTCTGTCAGGTCATCTCCCTCAACAGCATCCAACAAAATATACCTGTTACTGAAAGGGATATTCACAGGTGTGCTCTCCATTTTCCTGGTATTTTTCTTCCCTCCCCTGACAGTTACCCACTTACCTGACACATCTGGTCTTGGGGTAACTATGTCCCTGAATCTATCAACTCCTCACTCTCCCTTACCAGCCGTAGGTCCTCAAGTTGCAGCTCCAGTTCCCCAACTCAGTCCTTAAGGAACTTCATTTTGGTGCACCTGACGCAGATATGGCTATTTGGGAGGGTGGGACTCACCCATGGTTCCCACATCTGACATCCAGTACAAAGCACTAACCCCATAAGCATGACTGAGCTAAAATAATGCCACTTACCTTTCTCCTCGCCTGCTTTTGCCTAAGCCTGTTGAGCCAAAGGCTGGAAGTCCCACTCCTTCAGTGCCCCGCTCACTCAGTGCGCCACTCCTCGCTGGCCGCTCCCTCCCCTTTTACTCCTTTTACTGGCCCCTTGACCAATTAACAGCCTTTAATCAGCTTAAAGGAGAAAGCACTGGATATGCGGGTGGCCTCCAGTTCCACGTGCCCGACCGGTTGAGGAAAGGGCTGGCTTGAGTTTTTATATGGGCCGGTGATTGACAGTCGGCAAGGTGGGGCCAGTCTCCCATGTTACCTACCCGTAGGTACCATGGTTGCCCCCTGCAGTAGGCTGGTAGGAGTGGGGCTATAGTGGTGGTTATTTCACTGCACTGCAAGTTAATTGTAACTCTAAAGAAAATGTCAGCGTTGAATTGAATGTTTAAAGTGCCATCCGTCACATTGCATTGGACATCCACACTGGAATTGTAACTTTAGCCACTTTGCAACACATGGATCAGTCATTGACCACATGTAGTAAAGCCTGGACGACATTCACTCATGGAGTAAGTGGGCAGCCACTTAGCTCGGCCTAGCCAAGGGTGCAGTAAAACACGAAAGTCTGGGTCTGTAGTAAATCCACAGAAATTATGGGAGAACTCAGGGTAAGGAAGGGATCAGGCCCAAAACGTTGGTTATACATCTTTACTTCCTATGGACACTGCAAGACCGGCTGAGTTCCCTCAGAATTTCTGTTTTCACGCGCCAAGGGGGCACCTCCAACATTTGCTCCCATCTCATTAGCAAAATAGAGGGTTCAGTCAGCACGAAACACACTGTTTATCACTCTAATCCTTCACAAGGTTCCTGCAATGAGGAGGGGATTTTGACAAGGGGATTGTGCTGGTGTTGGGCCGCAGTGAAAGTTCGGGTTGGACAATAAGATATGCTATTTAACGTTCTGTAAAGTGTCTTTGAAACAAGGGGGATAATTTGCTCATAGTTCCAAAGTTAACCAAGTAGATGGTGGAATGGCTTGGTGTTGAATGGAGCTGTGTCCCGAAGGGAAAGTCAGGGAACTGGAGGAAACTTCTGCGATCCCATGGCCCATATTGCATATTGACAAACGAATCGAATCTCACAGAGAAATCTCATTCTCTCACTAAACTTTCTTCCCACTGAACAATTCTGCCACTTGCCACGTTGAGGAGGGCAAGGCTACCAGCCCCCATCTTGACCACATTTCACAGGAACGTATTGAAGGTGTCGTGTCTGGCCATACGTTAGCTGCCAAGCTTTGACCGGAAGTCTACACAGAGGTTCATCAAAATGGCTGAGAAGATCACTGGGGTCTCCTTTTTCTCTCTTGTCGACATTCACTGAGAGCGATTGATTGCTTAAATCGGGCTCAAAAAATTATTGAGGATCCCTACCATCCAGCAGACAGAATCTTTCACCTCCTGCCATCAGGAAGGAGGCACAGGAGCATTAAAATCAGGGCTGCCAGGCTGGAAAATAGCTCCCTCCTGCAGGCTGTGAGATTGATGAATGGTGTCCTGCAGTGGGGCTCGTAAGTAAGACGAGCAAATTATTTTGAATTATTTTATATTTATATGTGTGTATGTGATTATAATATGCTGAGCGAGAAATTAGTGTATGTATGCGTGTGTAGTGTGGCCCAGAGAATCGCTGTTTCATCTGGTTGTAAATGTACAGTCATAGAACACTACAGCATGGAAAACAGGCCATTCGGCCCTTCTCATTTGGGCCAAAAACATCATACTGCTAGTCCAACTGACCTGTACTCATTCCAAAACCTTCCAGACCTCTCCCATCCACGTATCTATCTGATGTATTTTTAAAATTTAGGAGTGAGCCCAGATTTATCACGTCAGATGGCAACTCGTTCCACACTCCCACCACTCAAGTGAAGAAGTTTCCCCAAATTTTTTCCCCTTTCACCCTAAAGCCATGCCCTCTTGAATTTATCTCTCCCAAACTAAGAAAGAGTATACTCGCATTTACTGTCTATACCCCTCATAATTTTGTGAACCTCTATCATATCTCCCCTCATTCTTCTATGCTCCAATCAATAAAGTCCCAACCTGATTAATCTTTCCCTGTAACTCAACTCCTGATTATAGTCAGATGATAATAATTAAAAAAAATTTGAATGTAGACATAGAGCGTGGTAACAGGCCCTATCAGTTCACACCCCATTAACCTACAACCCCCGATACATTTTGAATGGTGGGAGGAAACTGGACCTCCTGGGGAAAATCCACGCAGAGACAGGGAGAACGTACAAACTCCTTACAGACAGTGCGGGATTCGAACCCTGGTCCCGATTGCTGACACTGTAATAAAGTTGCACTGACCGTGCTGCCTTGAACTTGAATGTACAGCGGCCAATTAACCTTCTGTCCGGGTGTGGGAGGGACGGAATATGCGGGGAAACTCACATGGTCACTGGGAGAATGTGCAAACTCCACTCAGACAGCCCCTGAGGTCGTGATGGAACCTGGATCATTGGAGTTGCAAGGCAATGGCTCCATGAGGTGCACCAATGTCCATGGTTGGGAATTGGCACAACTCAGTGGAAAGGGAGTTCATAAGCAAACAACCAAACTCAAACTTGGCTTGAAACCAGTCAGACTCAAACCAACCTCAACCTAACTGCCGATGGGTGGTGGGATAGGGCGGAGGACTAAGGGATTCATGAATGTTTCTTTTTGTATTTTCATCAATTTTTTTTGAGTACTAAATCAAGTTTAATTAAACAATGGTTCCAGATCACTGACAACCAAACTAATGGTCTTGCAATTGTTTACCCCAGTGCCTTGTACTGAATGAAATAGAAAGGCAGCTGGACGATTTGGAAAGACAGAGCTCAAATGATATTTAATTTAAACAGCCGAAGCCATGGGGAAGAGGGAATTGAGAATCTAATTCCAGTGGTGTTAAGCAGTAGGTTAAGTATTGGGTCAGTGAGCAGATTTCAGCATTGACAAGACTCATTTACACTGGACAATGAAGATTTTGCTTCCTGAACACCTCTGGATGTATTTTATGGATTATGGGCTGCTGATCACAAAAATCACCTTAAATTTTTTCCTATCACGTACTGTTTTTTAGATATAACCCATTGTTATGATTTCCTGTCACATTTTATGTCTACTTCAAGCAAAGTGCAACCTGTCATTGAAAATTCATTTTCTGTTTTCCCACGTGGACTTTTTCCCTGCTGATCTCGGTGCAGTCAGTGATGAACATGCTGAAAGGTTTCACCAGGACACTGCGACAATGGAAAAGTGATATCAGGGAAACTGGAATCCATCAATGCTGGCGACTATTGTTGGACACTGACATGATAGGCATCAGAAGCTGAGTACAAATGAAAACCAGTGGCAAAACGTTTTTAGATCCGTTGAACTAACACAATGTGTCAGCATCGTTATACGATTAAACATGCTGAATTCAATAAAAGTTAATTTAATGTTTCTCCAACTTCCTACATGAGACAGCAAATCTGGAATGATCTTTGTGTTCAGCTTGAGATTGTCTATCATCATCCCAATTTTTTTTCGGGAAGCAAATCTTTTGAAAAAAAATGTTGTCCAGCATTATTGGTTGAGAAGATGTCCTGTGAGAAGTACTGAACTAATTGCTCGGAGCTGACAATAGATGGGAATCCCCACAGAACATCTTCCATTGCTCATCAGCAGCAAGCTGATGCCCCGAACAAAGTTCAAAAGGTGAGGTTGGAGCAGCTCTACAATAAACCCTGGAACGAGGCTCTGCAGGAGGAGCAGATGCAAGCACATCTGGAACAGTTGGTGGAATTCCTTTTGGAACGCCACAGCAGCAAACCCAGGCACTTCAGGAAATGTGATCAAGGAGTAGGTGGTCGAAGGGTCCGAAGGTATTTTACTCAAAAAAATAAAGGCAGAGGTTACTCAGTTAATCAAGGTAATCTGCTGAATTTGGAAAGGAACTTTGAAAACGTGTTGGAAATTGATAAGGACAGGTCGGGCAATTTGAACAGTTGAGGGTGATGTTCACGGCTCAACTCAAACTACTTCGCGGAGGATGAGATGATGTGGAATGGAGATAGGACGGCACGCTTGCCATAGTGGTCAACACAATGCCATTACAGCGATCGGGACCGAGGTTTGAATCCCGCGCTACCTGTAAGGAGTTTGCATGTTCTCCCCATGTCTGCGTGGCCTTTCCTCCCACCATTCAAAATGCACCAGAGGTTGTAGGCTAAAGGGGTGTAATTGGGCGGCACAGGCTTGTGCACCGAGATGGCCTGTCACCGTGATGTATGCCTAAATTTTAAAAATAATGATAGCTGATTACATCTAATCTGGATTACATCTCATTTAGGGTACATGTGATCTAGATTTCATTGGTGTGGATATATCCGACCTGGGTACATCTAATCTCGCTGTGCTCAAGTTTACGGCCCCCCCCCCCCCCCAGTGAAGCAGTCAAGTTTATTGGTTTCGTCTGCACTTCTCTCCAATTGACTAGATAAAAATCATTGAAAATTTCAGTCCCTGACCCCCCCTTAAATGTGCTGTGGCCCCTGGGGGGTGGGGGGTCAAATGGCCCCCCCATTGAGAATGGGTGACGTAGATTACATGTGTAAACACAATGCTGGTGAAATTCAGCAGGCCAAACAATGGCCTTTACGTAGCAAAGATAACAATACACTGTTTTGGGATTGAGTCCTTCAACAAGGTGAGAGCAAAATGTAGGCAGGTGCCCAAACAAAGCAGTGGGGTGAGGTGGGGGGGGGGGTTGTGAGTGTGGTGATATGTAATTACACCACTAGGTTACCAGGGGTCATCCCAGTGACCTTGTATATAAAGCAGTCCAGAGCTACAGTCTAGCCTTCCAGGTTCATCTTGCAGAGAGACAAGACCTCACATTAGTTTATTAAAGCTGTCTTATACTCGCACTGCTGTTGTGGTTATTGTCAGTACAATTTAATAAACGAATATGATAGCTACTAAGATGGAAGCTGCTTTTGCTCCAATGCACATTCCCGACCACCTGGAGACTCTTCCTGAGGAATGGAATCCGGGGACGACTAGCACGCACGTGCTTCCAAGGACAGAGACAGCGAGGAACTGCTGTACTGGAATTGTGGCGGAATGCAGGGAAGGCCACAGAAGTACGATAGGGCAGGTAAGAAACGGTCAAGAGCCCTGCCTGCCCATGGGTTCGCCGGTACAGGCACCGCCAACCCTAAACCCCGGTCCAGTCAGAAAGGGGCCACTACAAGTGAGGGTGGAAGGATCTTTACAAGTCGTGCTCCCGATCGCAACGTATGTGCAGAATTCCCAACCGCTCCAAAGCCAGGGAAAGCAGACACCGCTACTATCACTCCCCCAGCAGCAGTTTCCCCAGTACCATGGAGACCTGATGCTACCGCTGGGATCCCCCCTTTTCTTTTTTCTTTGGCTTGGCTTCGCGGACGAAGATTTATGGAGGGGGTAAATGTCCACGTCAGCTGCAGGCTCGTTTGTGGCTCCTAAGCCCACTGCAAATGTCCCAAAGCCAGAGACTCAGCCAACAGCCCCAAGCACCCATGTTACTCCTCCAGCAGACACAAGCCCCACAGTGGCTCTACCAGCAGCTCCCAGCATCGGATAAAGAGCTATTAATGCTGGATGTTAGCCCAACTGGGAGACCACCCTTACTCCCTTATACAAGATGCCAGGTCCTACCAAGAGGCAATGAGCTCTTTACAGAGGCATTACAGTAAGGGGCATAGCGAACTCCACTCCCGGTACAGGCTCATGACCAGGTCACAACAAGTACGGGAGTCTGCCAGAGACTTTATACTCTCTCTGAAAGACCTGGTGAGAGGCTGCAACTTTAAAGCAGTATCAGCTCAGGAGTATGTGGAGGGCCTTATTAGGGACAGAATTGTTGCGGGCATACGGTCCACTGAGACGAGACATCAATTGCTGGAGAAAGGAATGGTGGGGCTAGATGAGGCAGAGACTATTGCAGAAGCTTTAGAAAGCACCAGGAAAGAATTGGAGGGGTATTCACAGGACCCTGGGGCTGGGGCAAACGTCACACTGCTGGACTCTCTAGCCCCACGAAAAGAAAAGAATGCTGCCTCACAGGAATTCACAGCAACAGCAGCACCTTGAGGGTCCCAAGTGATTTTTCTGTGGACAAAGAAAGCACCTCAGAGCCCTCTGCCCTGCCAGAGAAAATGCCTGCTCCAACTGTGGAAAACGTGGGTATTATGCAAAAGTCTGCAGAAGCCCCAAGGCCCATTCTCATGCTAATGAGAGGCGGGAAAGCTCTTCTTTCTCCACAGACAAACAGAAGAAGAAGAATGCCATGTGCAGCCGGCCATCTTGGACAAATGCTACAAAGTAGACGTCACAGTCTTCAGGAGATGAATATGATGCTGAGTACTATTGGATGGAAGGATATGAAGGACACGCCAGACTTGCTTCCCTATGCATGAATCAGGCAAGTCCATACTATTTATCTGATGCCACTGTGAGCATCAAAATTAATGATGTGAGGGTAAATTGCTTAATAGATAGTGGAAGCACTGAAAGTTTTATTGAACAGGGGTTAGCCTTACGCTCCCCACATGCCCGAATGAGCACCAGATCCTGTTAGCAGCCAGCAGCCTTGCGGCTGAGGTAAAACAGTTTTGCAGGGTTACTCTAGAAATCCAGGGCACAAAATACAAAGGGTTCAAATTACTAGTACTCCCTCACCTCTGTGCCCCAGTACTATTGGGGTTAGATTTTCAGTGCCAGTTAGAATGCATTACAATAGTGGACAACGGGCCTCACCCTCCCCCCACCCCACTACGCCTTACGAATAAACAACACTGCAGCCTGTCTGTCCTGAACATAGAACCCCCTCCGCTGTTCACACACCTGACCCCAGAATGCACACAAATAGCCACAAAGAGCAGGAGGTACAGCCCAAGGGACAGAGCCTTCATTAGGACAGAGGTCTGCAGGCTACTACAGGAGGGCACCATAGAGCAGAGCACCAGCCCCTGGAGAGCCCAGGTGGTTGTAGTAAGTCAGGAGAAAAACTGTGCACGGTAGTGGATTACAGCCAGACAATCAACAAATTTACACGACTAGATGCCTACCCCCTGCCACGCATAGCAGACATGGTCAACAACATTTCATAGAATAAGGTGTTCTCCACCATAGACCTGGAGGCAGCATATCACCAACTGCCCATTAGAAACAGCAATTGCATTTACACGGCATTTGAGGCAGACGGCAGGCTGTACCAATTTCTGCGACTTCCCTTTGCTGTCACCAGTGGAGTGTCCCTGTTTCAGAGTGAAATAGATTGAATAGTAGATGAGTTCCAACTGAAAGCGGTGTTCCCCTACTTAGACAACGTGACAATCTGTGGCCACACTCAGGAAGATTATGATACAAATTTAAAACGCTTCTTCCAGGCAGCTGAGGAAAGGAACCTAATGTACAACAGGGACAAATGCGTCTTTAGAGCCAGGAAGCTGCCAATCCTGGGCTACAAAGTGCAGAACGGGGAAATCAGCCCAGACCCAGCCCGTATGCACCCTCTCCTAGACCTCCCAGTGCCACACACACTGAAAGCACTAAAAAGGCGTTTTGGGCTGTTCGCTTACTACGTCCAATGGGTCCCCAACTACGCCGACACGGCCCGCCCACTTATAAAAGTCTCAGTTTTCCCACTGTGCCCAGCAGCCACCAGAGCATTCAGGGACATTAGGGACCATATCGCTAAAGCTACCATGCGGTTCATAGATGAGTCAATCCCGTTTCAAGTAGAAACGGATGCATCCGATGTGGCTCTGGCAGCCACCCTAAACCAAGACAGATGACCGGTGGCCTTTTTCTCGTGAACCCTACAGGGGTCAGAAGTAAGACATTCAGCAGTAGAGAAGGAGGCCCTAGCCATTGTGGAAGCAGTAAGGCATTGGCGACATTATCTGCCGTGCAAACACTTCACCCTCGTCACGGACCAACGGTCTGTGGCTTTTATGTTTGATAACCAGAATAGGGGGAGAATTAAGAATGACAGAATCCTGCTCTGGCGGATAGAATTGTCTACATTTAACTATGACATTCTATACCGCCCCGGGAGACTCAACGAGCCCCCGGACACGCTGTCCAGAGGCACTTGTGCCATCTTCAACCTCACGTCCCAGTTGCAGAGCTTGCACAATGAGCTGGGCCACCCGGGGGTCGCTAGACTGCTTCACCTCATTAAAACCCAAAACCTCCCATTTTCGGTAGAGGAAATAAGGTCAGTGAACAAGAGCTGCCCCATCTGTGCTGAATGCAAACTGCAATTTTACTGGCCAGACAAAGCCACCCTGATAAAAGCTACCAAACCTTTTGAGCGCCTCAGCCTAGATTTTAAAGGCCTGCTCCCGTCCAATAATAGAAATGTCTATTTCCTAAACGTAATAGATGAATATTCCCGTTTCCCCTTCGCAATCCCGTGTTCTGATGTATCAGCAGCCACTGTTATAAAATGTCTCCAACCCATCTTCAGCATATTTGGGTACCCGAACTACATATACACAGACAGGGGAGCTGGATTCATGAACGCAGAAGTACAGCAGTACCTGCACGAGAGACGGATTGCTACCAGCCGCACTACAAGTTACAATCCCAAGGGGAATGAACAAGTCGAAAGGGAAAATGCCACTATCTGGAAAATGGTCCTCTTGACTTTAAAAGCAAAAGACCTGCCTGTTACTAGATGGCAGGAAGTGTTGCCAGAAGCCCTACACTCTATACGTTCTTTGTTGTGTACTGCCACTAACATGACCCCATGTGACCGTATCTTTTCTTTCACAAGGAAAGCCACGACGGCACAGTGCTGCCTAAATGGATGATGACACCGCGACCTGTTCTCCTCCGGAAGCACGACAGACCCCACAAAGCGGACCCACTGGTGGATCAAGTGGAGTTGAGGCACGCGAACCCTCAGTACGCCTTCGTCACATTCCCAGATGGAAGAGAAGACTCGATGGCCACCAGGGATCTCGCGCCGGCCGGATGTGTGAACAACGCGGAGGAAACACAGATGTCTATGGATCAACAAGGAGCGCAGCAGCAGTCACTAGAACAGTCGTCCATCAAGTCACCCCAGAGGACTACACCACCCACCCTGGAAATCAGGACCCTGGGCACGCCCGCCCCACAAAATATCACCACCTTAGACTCGGTGGCAGGACCTAATCCCATACAAGAGGATCACCAGCCCACAAGGCCATATGACCAACCAGGACTTCCCACTCCCACACCTTCACCAAGAAAGGCCGAAAGGCAGACCGCACTCCCCACCCCTATACAACTACAGAGGAGGGGCAGAAGGCAACGGAAGCCATGAAAAATTTGGACTTATGAACTTACAAAGAAGGGAAGGAGGATGAGGGCGGGGGTGGGATAACAATTTTTTAAGGGGGGGTGAATGTGGTGATATGTAATTACAGCACTAGGTCACCAGGGGTCATCCGGTGACCTTGTATATAAAGCAGTCCAGCGCTGCAGTCAAACCTTCCAGATTCATCTTGCAGAGAGACAAGACCTCTTAGTGTACATATTAGTTTTTAAACCTGTCTTATACTCGCACTGCTGGTGTGGTTATTGTCAGTACAGTGAGGAGCACAGGATATGGGAGGGAGGGCAGACCAGCAAACAAGGGGAAGGGGGATTGCTCTGTGACTGGAAAGGGAAGAAGGTCAGAGAGCTAAAGGACAGAGAGATGGCGAAGATCAGGTTTCTTTTCACATTAAAACTCCTCCAAGAATTTTGCATCTCTCTGTCTTCTTCCCTCCAGCTCCGCACCCCATTCATTCACAGATCCATCTCCCCCTCCCCCTGTTTGCTGGTGTGCCCTCCCTCCCTTATCCACCTATCTCCACCCTTATCTCCTGCCTGTGGGACCATGCTCCTTCCCCTGACCCCTTCTCCTAACTATCTTGTTCAGTCGCTTTCCTACATTTTTGCTCGTGCCTGAATGAAGGACTCGGGGTCGAAACGCCGGTTACGTATCTTTATCCTTGCTACAAAAAGTGCACTGTTTAACCAGCTGAGTTTAGCAAAATCACACCAAAATTCTAGAGGAACTCAGTGTCCATGGGATTTGACAAACTGCCGACATTTTGGGCCTGAGCCCTTCTTCAGGGAATAAGCAGAGTGAGCCAAGAGCAGGAAATCTCAGAATTTGGACAATGCCGGCTGGGGAAGGAATGCTGGCTGCTGAGTTTCTCCATCATTGTGGCTTCATTTCACATCTGCAGACTTTTGTGCTTTACTTTAGATCACATGATCTGGGTTACCTGGAATCTGGATGACAGCTGTGGGGCTGATCATCGAGAAGGCTTCAGGTTTGGAATGCAAATTGCCTGGTTGTTTTCTTTCTTGGGGGAATTTCAATGTGGAAACAAACCAGATCTTCAAAACAAACCATCGATGATACACCTTCAGGTTTCTTGTGGGCGAGCATTGAATAGAACTCCTCTATCAATATTCTTGACCAATTGTCCAAACAGTGGATTTGATATTCTCATTGATTTTTAACTCAAGGACTGCTGAACTTTATATTTTATTTGTAACATCCTGGGCATGGTCTAATTAAAAGTGAGGGTAGGTCACAAAAATGAAAAAAATAATAGGCTTTCAAATACAGTGAAGTAAAATGCCCATTATTCCAGCAACTGGCAAAAAAAAATAGTGGAAAATAAAAATATGAAAGTTTAAAATTAGCTCCCCAAGCGATTAGTTCGCCAAGGAACATAACACCCAGTCTTCAGCAACCAGAAAATTTGCTTATCTAGCATCTACCTACCCCATAGGTGCTGGATACTTGGAGTTTTACCACCGTATCTTCTCCTGCAAATACCAGTTTCTCAGCTCAGACAAATGTCGAACTCTGAAGACACGATTGAGTACTGAGCATGAAACCTAATTCTGAGCTTGTGGTTCAGCGAAGATTTCCTGGTTTCCCAAACTCTCCATTTGTTGTGTCAACGACAACCGTTCTGGTCATCTCATTTCAGGAAGGATGTGGAAGCTATGGAGTGGGTGCAGAGGATGTGGTCTGGGTTGGAAAATAAGCTTTATGAGGCCAGATTAGTAGAGCTGGGACTTCTCTCTTTGGAGCAGAGAAGGATGAAAGGGGACTTAGTGGAAGTTTACAAGATCATGAGAGGCTCAGATAGGGTGGAATGCCAGCACCTGTTTCCCAGGGCAGGAATGGCAAACACCAGAGGGCACATATACAAAATGAAGGGAGGAAAGTTTAGGGGAGACATCAGGGGTATACTTTTTACACAGAGAGTTGTGGGTGTCTGAAAGGGTAGTGGAGGCTGAAACATCAGGGGCATTTAGGAGACTCTTAGACAGGCATATGGATGGAAGTAAAATAGAGGGTTATGGAGTAGGGAGGGTTTAGTATTGTTTAAAGGAATATATGGTTAGCACAACATTGAGGGCTGAAAGGCCTGTACTGTGCTGTAGTGTTCTATGTTCTATGTGTATCTGGCCCCAGTTTCATAACATTTCATCTGTTTTTTTTAAATTTGTGCCCCTTGGAGCAGTTTTTATAACTACAGGTCTCATTTTAATTAAATGCTGTCAACAAAACTTTAAACAAGCATTATTTCTGGGAAGCAGTCCAAATATTTGTCCATGTGCTTGAAGACTCAAGACTGGTGTTTTTAATTTTATTTTGTCATGGTCCTTTATATTGGCCCCATTTTAACTGTGTTTAATGTCCACAGGGGAAGTGGGTGAAAGTAGAAATTGATCAAGGGAGCAAGAAACCATGCCTGGCAATGAACCTGCAAGGAGCATAAAAGTGGACAGGGAAATGTTCTCCCAATCCATCATAGGCACTGACCTCACCTACCCGAGGCACTGTCAGTACATTAAAGAGTGGCCAATACAGGTGCTCCGCAATTTACGATGGGGTTACCTTCCGGCGAACCCCATTGTAAGTCCAAAAAAATCGCAAGTCAAGAAAGAATACTGCATCTACCAGTTTTTATCATTAAATTTTGAATACCTTTTTTCCACACATTGATGTACACAGCTGAAAGCACGTTGGGCATGAAGGATATTTAAAGCATTGAACGGTGAGCGTGGTTGGGTCAGTGAGGGAGCAAGCAATTTTGCCATCGCCCAGCATCACGAGAGAGTAGCGTCCCGCATATCAGAAGCGCAGGAACAGATCGGAATTCATAATTGAAAGTACAGATTTGAGTCGGACCTGGGCATTGCAATTGATGAGAGATGCTGTCCGACATGTGCCAGGAAAGCATGACCACGGTCATTAATGCAAGGTACAGGTTGGTCCAGTATAACTTTTTGCACAGAAAATAAACAGGTCACAACTGGAACTCTCAGACCAAATTTTCACATGTGGCATTGCGACTGGGACGTTCGTGCACGCAACCTGGACATGTACCAAGGTGAGACCCTTTTGGGTAGATCTAGACCAAGTCCCAGAGAAAATTATAGGCAAACGATTCCCACAGGACCCAGAATTCCTACTGGGAAACATAACGGACATAAGGCTTACAATGAAGCTGTCCAAATTTCAAATCCAATTTGTGTTAATTGCATTGGCAGTGGCCAGGAAGTGCATTGTGGTGACCTGGAAGTCTGACTCTAGTCTTAGTATCGAACGATGGAACAAGGAAATGCAGAGCTGCATTCCCCTGGAGAAGGTTACTTATAGCCTGAGAAACAAATACAGTACCTTTCATAAGATCTGGCAGCCGTACATGCACTGTATAGGTGCATGGCGGTGATTGGTTTCCCCATTCCTTGCTGCGGCTTCCTCTCCCTCACACTGATCCCAATCAAGGAAAGTCAGGAATGAATATCGGCCCAGAGGTCGCCCACTGAGCTGCAACAATCCCTGCCCATTGTTATTCATTGTCCTGGTGTTAAAGCTTTGTTGTTGTTGGTCGAAGTTTGAGTGAGTCGTCTTGTTTTATGTTGGGGGGTGGAAGGGGGGTAGGTAGAGACATGGGCTTGTATATATAGTCATAAAGAAAATGAATATATGTATATTTCAATGTGAACTGAGGACACTGTATATGGCTGTACAAGATTGTATGAAAATATAAATGAAATATTCAAAAAAATGTACAGATTCGAACCATCGTAACTTAGAAAAATCGTAAGGTGGACCATTGTAAGTAGGGGAACACCTATATTATAAAAATAATCCCTCATCATCCTGATCACGTTCTTTTCTTGCTGTTACCTTCACACAGACGGGGTAAAAGCCTGAGGTCTGGCCCCTCCTCTCCGACAAAGAGCAGATCTTTTACAACAGCTAACAGACCCTTGAACCTCCCCACGCTAACATTATCATAACACAACTGCAAGATCATTGAAAGATGCGTCTCAGGATTAAACATCCTCAAGCACATTGATGTGGCAGACAGGAAAGCGGATAAATGCCTCTACTGTCTGAGAAATCTATGGTGGTCCGGCTTCCCCCCACCCCCTCAACAACTTTGAGAGCAGATTTGCTGGAGGCACCACAGAGTGGGACAGCAGCTGCTCTGCTCAAGATCAGGAGAAAGCTGCAGAAGGGAGTGAATGGAGCTCAAAACATCCTGCAAACTTCCCTCCCCTCCATGGACTCCACTTGTAACTCCCATTGCCTATAAAAGGCAGCTGACATATTGAAGGAATCCTAACTCCCTGGACACCCTCACTTCTCTGTCATCTTGTTGAGAAGGGTGCAGAATCCCAGTGTGATAGTACAGATTGTAGTGTAGGATGACTGTGATTGGCTGAGAGTGTAGCCATGCCTACTGGCAGGTCTTAAAGGGTTGCTCCTAGCCAGACCAGGTCATTTTGAACTGGTCGACCTACATGTGATATGCTCCAGTCTTCTAGTTAATAAAAGCCTTGGTTTGGATCAACAAGCCTTTGATTTTTTTTCAACGCGCTCTACACCCACGACAGGCTCACAGACAGTTTCTCTCTACAGGCATCCCCAACTTCCAATGCAAACTTCTACAGAGGTGTGGTGAAAAGTGTGCTGACTGGCTGCATCATGGTCTGGTATGGGGACAACAATGTCCCTGAGCGAGAAGCCCTCCAAAAGGTAGTGGACAGAACCCAGGTCATCACAGGCAAAATCCTCCCCTCCATCGAGAAATTCTACAGGGAACGCTGCTGTCGGGGATCCACATCACCCAGCACGTGCTCTGTTCTCACTGCTGCCATCAGGAAAGAGGTATCGGTGCCACAATATTCGCATGACCAGGTTCAGGAACAATTGATTAACAAACTCAATCAGGGGCTCATTCAAGGTCAGATATCCCTTGAAGACAAGTTTTGCAGTTGTAAGCAGTGAGAAAGATTCTCAATGCATTTAAGAATTCTTACTTTATCCATTATTTATAACTGAATATTTATATTTTGCTTCATTGCACAGTCAGTTTGTTTACATTTCTTTCTTCATTTACATTTCTATCTTTTGTATACATACCTTTTTTCTTCAGTACAGTTCGCAGTTAAAAATAAGCCGAAATTCTGCTTGGCCTGCAGGATAAAGAATCTTAGGGTTGTATGTGATGTCATGTCTGTGCTAAAAGTTTTTAAAATTTAGACATACAGCGCAGTAACAGGTCATTTCAGCCCATGAACCCATGCCGCCCAAAATAACCTGACAACCCCCGGTACATTTTGAACAGTGGGAGTAAACTGGAGTTCCCCAGGGAAAAAACACGCCGACATGGGGAGAACGTACCAACTCCTTATGGAGAGTGCAGGATTCGAACCCCAGTCCCGATCACTGGTGCTGTAAAGGTATTGTGCTAACCACTACATGAACCATGCTGCCCCAGTACTCTGACAATAAACATGGAACTTTGACTTCATTTGGAGGGCAGGCATTCACTGTCTGGAATTACATGATGTCAGATGACCTATCAAAGAAGATTTTGGCTGTCAATATTGTGTCAGAATATGCTGTGTTTTTTTATTGTATTTATAGATATGATTTTGGGAGATAAAGTGTGGCAGTTTTTTTTTAGTGTAGGTCACATACAAACAATTCAAAACAGATCTTGTTTATAATACTGGAGCTCTGCTCAAGCTAGACTGGCCGGCTCCAAGAGCCTTTGCACAAACTTTGGGGCATGCCCAAGGGACTTCACTAATTGATTGTTGCTTTGAAAAGCAACAGATGAAAGAACTCATTGGTGCCGCAGTCTGAGTGGAGGTTGCTGTTCAAAGAGGGTCATGTGGTTTTGCAAGCAGAGAGAGTGAAACAGGTTTTTCTCGGTGTGGTAGTACAGGATTGTGATAGTACAGATCTATCACCAATGTCCAGTCACCAGTCCAGGCACAGGGAGAGCAGCAGCGGCCCCGGCCCCGGTCCGGGCGAAGGGTAGACGGCGGCGGCCCCGATACGGGCAGGAGCAAGGGGGAGACGGCGGCCCCGGCCTCGGTCGAGTGAGGCAGGCGGAGGCCCCGGTCCGGGCAGGGAGTGGGAGGCGGCGGCCCCAGTCCAGGCACAGGGAGAGCTGCAGCGGCCCCGGCCCCGGTCCGGGCGAAGGGTAGACGGCGGCGGCCCCGATACGGGCAGGAGCAAGGGGGAGACGGCGGCCCCGGCCTCGGTCGAGTGAGGCAGGCGGAGGCCCCGGTCCGGGCAGGGAGTGGGAGGCGGCGGCCCCAGTCCAGGCACAGGGAGAGCAGCAGCGGCCTCGGCCCCGGTCTGGGCAGTATGGACCGACCTAGGAGGGGAGGCAGGCCCCTCCAGCCCGGGTAAGAAACCTGCATAGGAGAAGGCCACTCCGATATAAAACCTACGACCCAAGGACCTCGCTGCCACGTCCCAGCTTGCTTGGCCACGGCACACGAACCATGGGTGTAAAGGGTGGGGCCAGTACTGCGCGCACTGCACTCCACCTAAAAGCTCCTTTGCGCAGGCCCGACGTCCTCCCCCTCCACGTCCTCCCCCTCCACGTCCTCCCCCTCCACGTCCTCCCCCTCCACGTCCTCCCCCTCCACGTCCTCCCCCTCCACGTCCTCCCCCTCCACGTCCTCCCCCTCCACGTCCTCTCCCTCCACGCCTTCCCCCTCAAAAGATGCTCACAAACTCAAGCTAGCATGCTGGAACATCAGAACCATGCTAGACAAGGCTGACAGCCACCGACCTGAACGTCGGTCTGCCCTCATTGCACATGAACTCCTCAGACTTGACATCGACATAGCCGCTCTCAGTTAAGTCCGCCTGGCAGATGTAGGCAGCCTCCAAGAACGCGGCGCGGGCTACACACTCTACTGGTCTGGCAAGCCTTCGAATGAACGACGCCTATCTGGTGTAGGCTTCATGGTCAAGAGCTTCATTGCCTCCAAACTCGAAAACCTTCCGACAGGCCTCTCAGACCGAATCATGTCCATGCGACTCCCCCTTCAGAACAAGCGTCACATCACCCTCATCAGTGTCTATGCTCCAACCCTCCAGGCGGAACCAGCAGAAAAGGACAAGTTCTACACCGACCTGCGCAACCTCATCCAACGCACCCCTACAGCCGACAAGGTTGTCATCCTGGGCGACTTCAACGCTCGTGTCGGCAAAGACTCAGAAACCTGGCCAGGAATCCTGGGCAATCATGGCGTCGGCAAGTGCAACGACAATGGGCGCCTCCTGTTGGAGCTCTGCGCAAAACAGCGGCTTGTCATTACAAACACCCTTTTTCAGCAGAGGGACAGCCTTAAGACCACCTGGATGCATCCCCGATCCAAACACTGGCACCTCCTGGACTACATCCTGGTGCGAGAAAGTGACAAACGAGATGTGCTCCACACCAGGGTCATGCCTAGTGCGGAATGCCACACTGACCACCGGCTGGTTCGCTGCAAGCTCAACCTTCACTTCAAACCAAAGCCCAGGAACAATAAAGCCCCCAGAAAGAGGTTCAATGTTGGAAACCTGCAGTCAGACGAAGCGAGAGGAAACTTCCAGGCAAACCTCAAAGCAAAGCTCGACGATGCAACCCGCCTCACGGATCCGTCCTCTGAAACCCTCTGGGATCAGTTGAAGACTACCATACTGCAATCCACTGAAGAGGTACTGGGCTTCTCCTCCAGGAAAAACAAGGACTGGTTTGACGAAAACAGCCAGGAAATCCAGGAGCTGCTGGCAAAGAAGCGAGCTGCCCACCAGGCTCACCTTACAAAGCCGTCCTGTCCAGAGAAGAAACAAGCCTTCCGTCGCGCATGCAGCCATCTTCAGCGCAAACTCCGGGAGATCCAAAATGAGTGGTGGACTAGCCTCGCCAAACGAACCCAGCTCAGCGCGGACATTGGCGACTTCAGGGGTTTCTACGAGGCTCTAAAGGCTGTGTACGGCCCCTCACCCCAAGTCCAAAGCCCGCTGCGCAGCTCAGACGGCAAAGTCCTCCTCAGCGACAAGATCTCCATCCTCAACTGATGGTCAGAACACTTCCAATCTCTTTTCAGTGCCAACCGCTCAGTCCAAGATTCCGCCCTGCTCCAGCTCCCTCAACAGCCCCTAAGGCTAGAGCTGGATGAGGTTCCCACCCTGGATGAGACATATAAGGCAATCGAACAACTGAAAAGTGGCAAAGCAGCAGGTATGGATGGAATCCCCCAAGAGGTCTGGAAGGCTGGCGGCAAAACTCTGCATGCCAAACTGCATGAGTTTTTCAAGCTTTGTTGGGACCAAGGTAAACTGCCTCAGGATCTTCGTGATGCCACCATCATCACCCTGTACAAAAACAAAGGCGAGAAATCAGACTGCTCAAACTACAGGGGAATCACGTTGCTCTCCATTGCAGGCAAAATCTTCGCTAGGATTCTACTAAATAGAATAATATCTAGTGTCACCGAGAATATTCTCCCAGAATCACAGTGCGGCTTTCGCGCAAACAGAGGAACTACTGACATGGTCTTTGCCCTCAGACAGCTCCAAGAAAAATGCAGAGAACAAAACAAAGGACTCTACATCACCTTTGTTGACCTCACCAAAGCCTTCGACACCGTGAGCAGGAAAGGGCTTTGGCTAATACTAGAGCGCATCGGATGTCCCCCAAAGTTCCTCAACATGATTATCCAACTGCACGAAAACCAACAAGGTCGGGTCAGATACAGCAATGAGCTCTCTGAACCCTTCTCCATTAACAATGGCGTGAAGCAAGGCTGTGTTCTGGCACCAACCCTCTTTTTAATCTTCTTCAGCATGATGCAGAACCAAGCCATGAAAGACCCCAACAATGAAGACGCTGTTTACATCCGGTACCGCACGGATGGCAGTCTCTTCAATCTGAGGCGCCTGCAAGCTCACACCAAGACACAAGAGAAACTTGTCCGTGAACTACTCTTTGCAGACGATGCCGCTTTAGTTGCCCATTCAGAGCCAGCTCTTCAGCGCTTGACGTCCTGCTTTGCGGAAACTGCCAAAATGTTTGGCCTGGAAGTCAGCCTGAAGAAAACTGAGGTCCTCCATCAGCCAGCTCCCCACCATGACAACCAGCCCCCCCACATCTCCATCGGGCACACAAAACTCAAAACGGTCAACCAGTTTACCTATCTCGGCTGCACCATTTCATCAGATGCAAGGATCGACAATGAGATAGACAACAGACTCGCCAAGGCAAATAGCGCCTTTGGAAGACTACACAAAAGAGTCTGGAAAAACAACCAACTGAAAAACCTCACAAAGATAAGCGTATACAGAGCCGTTGTCATACCCACACTCCTGTTCGGCTCCGAATCATGGGTCCTCTACCGGCATCACCTACGGCTCCTAGAACGCTTCCACCAGCGTTGTCTCCGCTCCATCCTCAACATCCATTGGAGCGCTTACATCCCTAACGTCGAAGTACTCGAGATGGTAGAGGTCGACAGCATCGAGTCCACGCTGCTGAAGATCCAGCTGCGCTGGATGGGTCACGTCTCCAGAATGGAGGACCATCGCCTTCCCAAGATCGTGTTATATGGCGAGCTCTCCACTGGCCACCGTGACAGAGGTGCACCAAAGAAAAGGTACAAGGACTGCCTAAAGAAATCTCTTGGTGCCTGCCACATTGACCACCACCAGTGGGCTGATATCGCCTCAAACCGTGCATCTTGGCGCCTCACAGTTTGGCGGGCAGCAACCTCCTTTGAAGAAGACCGCAGAGCCTACCTCACTGACAAAAGGCAAAGGAGGAAAAACCCAACACCCAACCCCAACCAACTAATTTTCCCCTGCAACCGCTGCAATCGTGTCTGCCTGTCCCGCATCGGACTTGTCAGCCACAAACGAGCCTGCAGCTGACGTGGACTTTTTACCCCCTCCATAAATCTTCGTCCGCGAAGCCAAGCCAAAGAAAGATATAGTTACAGTATCTAGACTGTGCTTACAGCGATTGGCTGAGAGCTAAGCCACGCCTACTGTCTGGGCCTTAAAGGGTTGTGTCCCTAGCCAGGTCGGATCATTCTGGACTGGTCGGCCACCTGTGAAGAGCTCCTGTCTTTTGCTAATAAAAGCCTTGGTTTGGATCAACAAGTCTTTGATTCTTTCGATGAGCTCTACAAGGATACTATCACCAATGTCTATATTTACATATATTTACATATAGTAGTAGTGATTGGCTGAGAGCCATAGCCACGCCTGCTGGCAGGTCATAAAGGGCTGCTCCTAACCAGACTCAGGTCAGTCTGGACTGGTTGAGCACGATGTACTACGCTCCAGTCTTTTGCTAATAAAAGCCTTGGTTTGAGTCAACAAGTCTTTGAGTCATTCGATGCACTACAATTGGTGAGAGAAGAGTGAGAGAGAGAGAAAGAGAGAGAATTCAGTTCTGCAGTTCCATAGTCAGAAACAGCAGCTGGGACTAGAACAGGACAAGCTGGCAAGCTTATGGAAAACCCCATTTGGAAGATAGGTTGTGAGTGCTTAGTTCAGCCTGGCCAAAACCCTTGTGGTCCATACAAGAGAAGAGAACTGGCTGTCTAATGTTTCACTTGAAATAAGTGAAACAAAAAGGAACTCTGTGGTGACCTGAAAGAAAGAGGTTATCATCTGGAGAACCCTGATGGGCCAGGTTTCTTCAGCAAGACACTGGCGTGGCTGATTAAAAGGAATCAGTTTGTGTCCAGCGACACAAACTCTGAAAACTGACAAGAACCTTCCTGAGTGGAAACCATTTACCTTTCAAGCACCGAAGTCTGGTGAAATTCATAAATGTTAAATTCTGTGCACAGTATAAGAATTGCCTGCAACCAGTGAACTTGGAGGAATAAGAAGTGAGATGGGCCTATGAATCAAAGAACCTTTCTGAACTTACACACACATTACATACATATGTGCTTAGAATTAGAAGGGGATTAAGTTAAGTAAGTTAATAGAGATAAAAAATTTGATCTTATTTTCATATTTAAAGATAATTAAAAGCAACTTTTGTTTAAGTAACTATTTGTCTTGGTGAATTTCTATTGCTGCTGGGTTTTGGGGTCCTCTGGGCTCGTATCAATACACATAAGGTTTTGTTCATATTCCCAAGTATCTTTCAGAGTTTCCTCCACACCTGCTGTCTCTCAGAGAGCCATGGAATGGTTGCTGCAGGGCATTTTCAGGAAGATTGAATACTTGGGTTGTATCTTGGTGTACATTTGGCTGGTGTCCTGGTTATAGGAGCTTCAAGATATAACATCCCCAGAATATGGAAGAAATATTGAGCAGATTGGGAAAGGCAGGAGTTTTTCCGAGGAGAAGTGTACTTGCTTGGCAAAGAAAGGCCAGTATTGGACCATAAAATTGAACCCAGATCAAGAGAAGGTAAAAGGGGTGGTCAGCCGCCATCCCACATTTGAATTTGCCGCTATCTGTGAGGTGTTTGCACATTGTCCGTGGCTGCATGAGTTTCCTCCAGAGGCTCTGGTTTCCTACCACCATTTAAATGTGTATGGGGATTGTACGGGGTGTAATTGGGCGGTCGAGTGAGGCAGGCGGAGGCCCCGGTCCGGGCAGAGAGTGGGAGGCGGCGGCCCCAGTCCGGGCACAGGGAGAGCAGCGGCGGCCCCGGCCCCGGTCCGGGCAGGAGCAAGGGGGAGGCGGCGGCCCCGGCCTTGTTTCGAGTGAGGCAGGCGGAGGCACCGGTCCGGGCAGAGAGGTGGAGGCGGCGGCCCCAGTCTGGGCACAGGGAGAGCAACGGCAGCCCCGGCCCCGGTCTGGGCTGAGGGTAGGCGGCGACGGCCCCGATCCGGGCAGGAGCAAGGGGGAGGCGGCGGCCCCGGCCTCGGTCGAGTGAGGCAGGTGGAGGCCCCGGTCCGGGCAGAGAGGTGGAGGCGGCGGCCCCAGTCCGGGCACAGGGAGAGCAGCGGCGGCCCCGGCCCCGGTCCGGGCAGAGGGTAAGCGGCGGCGGCCCAGATCTGGGCAGGAGCAAGGGGGAGGCGGCGGCCCCGGCCTCGGTCGAGTGAGGCAGGCGGAGGCCCTGGTCTGGGCAGAGAGTGGGAGGCGGCGGCCCCAGTCCGGGCACAGGGAGAGCAGCGGCGGCCTCGGCCCCGGTCCGGGCAGTATGGACCGACCTAAGAGGGGAGGCAGACCCCTCCAGCCCGGGTAAGAAACCTGCATAGGAGAAGGCCACTCCGATATAAAACCTACGACCCAAGGACCTCGCTGCCACGTCCCAGCTTGCTTGGCCATGGCACACGAATCATGGGTGTAAAGGGAGGGGCCAGTACTGCGCACACTGCACTCCACCTAAAAGCTCCTTTGCGCAGGCCCGAGGACAGATCCACGTCCTCCCCCTCCACGTCCTCCCCCTCCACATCCTCCCCCTCAAAAGATACTCACAAACTCAAGCTAGCATGCTGGAACATCAGAACCATGCTAGACAAGGCTGACAGCCACCGACCTGAACGTCGGTCTGCCCTCATTGCACATGAACTCCTCAGACTTGACATCGACATACCCGCTCTCAGTGAAGTCCGCCTGGCAAATGTAGGCAGCCTCCAAGAACGCGGCGCAGGCTACACACTCTACTGGTCTGGCAAGCCTTTGGATGAACGACGCCTATCTGGTGTAGGCTTCATGGTCAAGAACTCCATTGCCTTCAAACTCGAAAACCTTCCGACAGGCCACTCGGACCAGATCAGGTCCATGCGACTCCCACTTCAAAACAAGCATCGCATCACCCTCATCAGTGTCTATGCTCCAACCCTCCAGGCGGAACCAGCAGAAAAGGACAAGTTCTACACTGATCTGCGCAACCTCATTCAACGCACCCCTACAGCCGATAAGGTTGTCATCCTTGGCGACTTCAACGCTTGCGTCGGCAAAGACTCAGAAACCTGGCCAGGAATCCTGGGCAAGCATGGTGTTGGCAAGTGCAACAACAATGGGCGCCTCCTGTTTGAGCTCTGCGCAGAACAGCGGCTTGTCATTACAAACACCCTTTTTCAGCAGAGGGACAGCCTGAAGACTACCTGGATGCAGCCCCGATCCAAACACTGGCACCTCCTGGACTACGTCCTGGTGCGAGAAAGTGACAAACGAGATGTGCTCCACACCAGGGTCATGCCCTGCGCGGAATGCCACACTGACCACCGGCTGGTTCGCTGCAAGCTCAAACTTCACTTCAAGCCAAAGCCCAGGAACAGTAAAGCCCCCAGAAAGAGGTTCATTGTTGGAAACCTGCAGTCAGACGAAGCGAGAGGAAACTTCCAGGCAAACCTCAAAGCAAAGCTCGACGATGCAACCCGCCTCACGGATCCGTCCTCTGAAACCCTCTGGGATCAGTTGAAGACTACCATACTGCAATCCACTGAAGAGGTACTGGGCTTCTCCTCCAGGAAAAACAAGGACTGGTTTGACGAAAACAGCCAGGAAATCCAGGAGCTGCTGGCAAAGAAGCGAGCTGCCCACCAGGCTCACCTTACAAAGCCGTCCTGTCCAGAGAAGAAACAAGCCTTCCGTCGCGCATGCAGCCATCTTCAGCGCAAACTCCGGGAGATCCAAAATGAGTGGTGGACTAGCCTCGCCAAACGAACCCAGCTCAGCGCGGACATTGGCGACTTCAGGGGTTTCTACGAGGCTCTAAAGGCTGTGTACGGCCCCTCACCCCAAGTCCAAAGCCCGCTGCGCAGCTCAGACAGCAAAGTCCTCCTCAGCGACAAGATCTCCATCCTCAACCGATGGTCAGAACACTTCCAATCTCTTTACAGTGCCAACCGCTCAGTCCAAGATTCCGCCCTGCTCCAGCTCCCTCAACAGCCCCTAAGGCTAGAGCTGGATGAGGTCCTCACCCAGGATGAGACATATAAGGCAATTTAACAACTGAAAAGTGGCAAAGCAGCAGGTATGGATGGAATCCCCCCAGAGGTCTGGAAGGCTGGCGGCAAAACTCTGCATGTCAAACTGCATGAGTTTTTCAAGCTTTGTTGGGACCAAGGAAATCTGCCTCAGGACCTTCATGATGCCATCATCATCACCCTGTACAAAAACAAAGGCGAGAAATCAGACTTCTCAAACTACAGGGGAATCACGCTGCTCTCCATTGCAGGCAAAATCTTCGCTAGGATTCTCCTAAATAGAATAATACCTAGTGTCGCCGAGAATATTCTCCCAGAATCACAGTGCGGCTTTCGTGCAAACAGAGGAACTACTGACATGGTCTTTGTCCTCAGACAGCTCCAAGAAAAGTGCAGAGAACAAAACAAAGGACTCTACATCACCTTTGTTGACCTCACCAAAGCCTTCGACACCATGTGCAGGAAAGGGCTTTGGCAAATACTAGAGCGCATCGAATGCCCCCCCAAGTTCCTCAACATGGTTATACAACTGCACGAAAACCAACAAGGTCGGGTCAGATACAGCAATGAGCTCTCTGAACCCTTCTCCATTAACAATGGCGTGAAGCAAGGCTGTGTTCTTGCACCAACCCTCTTTTCAATCTTCTTCAGCATGATGCTGAACCAAGCCATGAAAGACCTAAACAATGAAGACGCTGTTTACATCCGGTACCGCATGGATGGCAGTCTCTTCAATCTGAGGCGCCTGCAAGCTCACACCAAGACACAAGAGAAACATGTCTGTGAACTACTCTTTGCAGACGATGCCGCTTTAGTTTCCCATTCAGAGCCAGCTCTTCAGCGCTTGACATCCTGCTTTGCGGAAACTGCCAAAATGTTTGGCCTGGAAGTCAGCCTGAAGAAAACTGAGGTCCTCCATCAGCCAGCTCCCTACCATGACTACCAGCCCCCCCCACATCTCCATCGGGCACACAAAACTCAAAACGGTCAACAAGTTTACCTATCTCGGCTGCACCATTTCATCAGATGCAAGGATCGACAACGAGATAGACAACAGACTCGCCAAGGCAAATAGCGCCTTTGGAAGACTACACAAAAGAGTCTGGAAAAACAACCAACTGAAAAACCTCACAAAGATAAGCGTATACAGAGCCGTTGTCATACCCACACTCCTGTTCGGCTTCGAATCATGGGTCCTCTACCGGCATCACCTACGGCTCCTAGAACGCTTCCACCAGAGTTGTCTCCGCTCCATCCTCAACATTCATTGGAGCGCCTTCATCCCTAATGTCGAAGTACTCGAGATGGCAGAGGCCGACAGCATCGAGTCCATGCTGCTGAAGATCCAGCTGCGCTGGGTGGGTCACGTCTCCAGAATGGAGGACCATCGCCTTCCCAAGATCGTGTTATATGGCGAGCTCTCCACTGGCCACCGTGACAGAGGTGCACCAAAGAAGAGGTACAAGGACTGCCTAAAGAAATCTCTTGGTGCCTGCCACATTGACCACCGCCAGTGGGCTGATATCGCCTCAAACCGTGCATCTTGGCGCCTCACAGTTCGGCGGGCAGCAACCTCCTTTGAAGAAGACCGCAGAGCCCACCTCACTGACAAAAGACAAAGGAGGAAAAACCCAACACCCAACCCCAACCAACCAATTTTCCCCTGCAATCGCTGCAACCGTGTCTGCCTGTCCCACGTCGGACTTGTCAGCCACAAATGAGCCTGCAGCTGACGTGGACATTTACCCCCTCCATAAATCTTCATCCGCGAAGCCAAGTCAAAGAATTGGGCGGCTCGGGCTTGTGTATACTGGGCTGTATGGCCAGTCATGTCCAAACTGAGGTGAGAGCTAACTGAAGGCCAAGGACAGTGCTGCAATAATCAATCATTCCACAAACAGAGAGTTACAGGGTGTTGGAGTTGCTTTGTTCCTTCCCATGGACGGGTCTGTAAAGCCAATATGATTTATGTCCAGACCCTGAAAGCAGCAGAGAGAAAGCCCTCTAATCTGGATAAAGAAGGATTAGCAGTCATGTTTGGAGTGTAGTAGCAGTCCAACTTAAGTACATTTATGTGCATCACTTTACCACAAGCAACAAATTCTTTCTATGAAGTGAAGCCAGTGCATTATGGGCCATTGGCTGAGTCAACCAGGAAGCCGGGTGAAATTGCACCATTGCCATTGGTTGTTACCGTGAGAAACAGTGATGAAAATCATTCCAGGTGATCTGCTGTGATTGGTAGTTCAATCTACTGGATACGGCTCCAGAATCTCCTTCACCTCCTGGAGTCAGCAGATACAGTTCTCCGTGATTCCTTTCATGCGAAAGCCTGAAGTAGTTGATGTCATTGGTTACTCCTCCACGGTAACAGGCCATTATGGCCCACGACCCATGACGCCCAATTTACCCACACCGTGGTGCCAACGTGCCACCACAAAAACATGGCGGGGGTGAGATGTCCTCAGTGTCAGAGCAGAATTCTGGGATCCAGTGCAGATTCTTCCTTGCCTCCCTGGTTCTGCTTCCATTGTGGAAATGGAGACACAGCAAAGTCACTTGGTGTCGTCGGCCTCCTGTATCTATGGAGCTCAGGCTATGCTCTGGGAAAGGGTGGCACAGTTGGCGCCATTGCAGCACCAGTGACCCAGGTTCGAAACCCATGCAGTCTGTAAGGAGTCGGTATGCTCTCCTCGTGTCTGTGTGGGTTTTCCCCGTGGGGCTCCAATTTTCTCCCCCTATTCAAAACGTACCGGAGGATTGTAGGTCAATTGGGCGGCATGGGCTCATTGGTTGAAAGGGCCTGTTACCATTGGTCTGTGTCTAAAATTAAAAATTTAAATTTAAAAAGGAGAGAGACAAAGATACATTTTGTCTCCGGTGGGTGGGACCATAAGCAACATGAAAAGGAAAACTTTGATTTAAGCTGTCCCAATTGTATATTGTATCCACATCTCTGAGACAGGTCTTGAGTTCAGACCCCTCAGGCTGATATTTCAGAGTCCTACTGAGGGAGGGCTGCCCAGTTGGAGGTGCCATTTGTTGAAAACCACATTCCACCAGCCCTATTTTGTCTCTCGGACGGATGCCATCACACTGATGCGAGAGCTGGAGAATGATCGCATTCAAAGCCAAAAAATATGTGTCGACCAGCACCTGAGCATTGTTGGTTTTGGGGACTTTGCCTGTGCAATATGGCTGCCATGTTCAGAAATGGTGCCTCTGCATTGATTGCACAATGGGACCTCCTAACACCTTTATAAATGCACTAAGTTCATGGTGCGAAGCATCAGTGGTTGCAATCACAGCCTTTATGTTTTAGCAATATTAAATGGCAACTTACATATTTTAAAATAGCAAGGGAAGCAAAAGGAAGGAGAATGCGGACGGGTTTTCTCAAACACTGGCGCTCCGTTTGCGGGTTTAAGCTTGAACTCCCATTTTGGCAGCCCGTTGGTGTAGCGTTAAGTGCAACGCTGTTACAAGCCCCAGCAATCAGGACTGGGGTTCGAAATCCGAGCTCAAGGAGTTTGTATATTCTCCTCATATTTCTCCTCCGTTTTTTCCCACCATTCAAAATGTGCCGGGGTGTGTAGGTTAATTGGGCGTAAATCGGGAGGCATGGGCTCATGGGCCGAAAAGGCCTGTTACTGTGCTGTATGTCTACATTTAATTTATTTCAATTCCATTCACCCTTCCCACACAGACATGCCAGTCCCTGGCCTTATCCATTGCTGGGGAGAGGCCAAATGTAAACAACCATATTCCTCGCGGACATCCTTAAACAGTGTGAACACTGATTTTTAAAATAATTTTAGGTAAACCACCACCCCACCCCCCCACCACCTCTACCTGATTCCACTGTTTAGAACCATAGAATGCTACAGGAAGGAGGCCATTCAGTCCTTCTAGTCTGTGCTGACCATTATCCTGCTAGTCCCATTGACCTCCTCCCATTCCATAACCCTCCCCCATTCACATATTTATCCATGTTCCCTCTTCTCCTTGACCTACCCGTCCTTCCTTTACTCTTGAGGTCCGATGCTGCAATTATTCTCTTACCAGGGGAGTGCACACTGTGGAGCGAACTCATTAGTTAACGTTATTGCTTCCATTTCCTTTCATCAAGCAGACGTAAGTGAGACATTGCTAGCTGAGCCATCTGGCATGTTCATGGAGAATATGGGCACATTGTGCGACTTCCGCTGAGATCTCTAGCACTTAATAAAAACAGCACTTGTGCTGTCCAAGTCTTAAACTAATCCTTTGTGAAAACTTTTGTGGTGTGATGTCACTGCCAGGAACAATGCTCAGTAGCCAAATTTTTAGCATTGATTAGATTCTGATATTGAGCATCACTTATCTCAGTAGTTCCATTAACACTTGGCAAACTCACACAATTTATAGCAATCATAATCCAGCCCGTCTGATTGAGAGCCGCTGATTGGGTAGGGTGTCATTTTGACATGACATGATTAGTAGATGGTTAAAAATAAAATTGGAAGCAAAAGGTGCCTTCCAATGAGAAATCGTTGGTGTTTCTTCCAATACTGAATAATAAAAAGCTTATTCTGAGCATCCAGTTGAATTCTTCGATAGTCCATCTACAATCTACTCAGTGATGCACACTAGCCAATTCATTTAATGGCTGTGGGACAATTCTTTTGGAAGGACAGTCAAGCTTGGTGACACCAAACAAATTGCGTTGAACCATAGAAAGCTGCAGCACAGAAACAGGCCCTTCAGCCCATCTAATTTGGACTGAGCTATTATTCGCCTCGCCCCATTGACCTGCACCTGGACCTCCACATCTATGTAACTATCCAAATTTTTCTTACATGTCAAAATAGAGCTCGCATTCACCACTTCACTTGGCAGCTCATTCCACTCTGCCCCCCACCATTCTCTGTGCAAAGAAGTTCTCCTAAACGTCTCACTTTTCACCCTTCACCCATATCCTCGAGTTCTTACCCAACCTCGGTGGAAAAACCCTGTTGGCATTTACTCTGTCTATACCCCTCATAATTTTGTAAACCTCTATCAAATTTCCCCTCATTCTTCTACAGTCCAGGGAATGTCCAACCTGTTTAACCATGCTCTGCAACAGATTCATTTTTTTTCTGATTTTCACAGATGACCTTCCCATGGAATCATCGCTGGCTCTCCACTCAGCTCTGGAAACAGCAACTCATACGAACGGTTGTCTTCACGGACTACAGCTTGGTTTTCCCACCATTACTCCCTCAGTGCTGGATAAGAAGCTCCAAACTCTGCACCTCTGAACTCCCCTCCGCAACTGGATCCTTGACTTCCTCATTGAAGACCATGGTCAGTACGAATTGGAAGCAACGTCTCCTCCTCACTGATTATCAACACAGGTTCACCCCAAGGACACATGCTTAGCCCACTGCTCTACTCATTACACACCCATGACCATGTGGCCAGGCCCAATTCCAATGCCATTTACGTTTGCCGATGACACCACAGTTTATCGCAGTTGTACAGTAACACTGACTGTCCAGGGCATGGTCTACCATAACTTTAGGTTCCTCATACTGCCACAGCTTTGTGCACCCATCCGACTGGGATTAGAGTTCCCACCTTGAAGAGTGTCACCATGGAGTACAACAGGCCCCACCTCCTCTCACAGTCTGAGACAAGCAGGTTTTAAACTACCCGCCCCTCCCTCACCAAGTGGCCGACCATCAGCCCCAATTCCAATCTTCTCATCCAACATGTGCCCTCTCCACGCTCCAGATCTCTCCCCCACCCCTGTTCACCAATCTCACCCCTGACTGTAAGCCTGTCGCTACTAAAAGCTGGCGATATTGTGCATTTATTAAGTCAGAGGTGAGATGCCTCCTCGCTGAGGGGGTGATAGACCAGAGTACAAGCCCCTGGAAGGTCCAGGTAGTGGTGGTGAAGAGTAGGGAGAAGCACCAGATGGTCATCGATTACTCCCAGATGCACTGCTCTGCATAGCCGACATGGTAATCAGATTGCACAATACAGGGTGTTCTCCATCATAGACCTTAAGTCTGCATATCACCAGCTCCCCATCCATCCTGAAGACAGTGTACTGGCAGTCCGCCTTCAAGGCGGACTGTACCATTTTCTGAGATTCCCTTTTGGGGGTCATGAATGGGGTGTCTCTCTTTCAAAGGGAGAGGGATTGGATGGTGGACAAGCACGGCTGCGAGCCACTTTACCTTACCTCGACAACGTTACCATCTGTAGCCACGATCAGCAGGACCATGATAGGAACCTCTAGAAGTTCCTCCACACCGCGAAATGCCTCAACCTGACGCATAACACAGGGAAGTTTGTCTTCAGCGCATGTTGCCTGGCTATACTAGGCTGCATGGTGGAGAATGGAGTCATCAGCCCCAACCCTCTGTTAGAACTTTCACTCCCCCACTGCTCCAAGGACCTGAAAAGGTGCCTGGGTTTTTCTCTTATTACGCTCAGTGGGTCCCCAGCTACATGAAGAAGGCTCGACCCCTCATCGGGGCCACCATTTTCCCCCTGTTGGCAGAAGCCTGTGAGGCATTTGACTGGATCAAAGCTGACATTGCAAAGGCCACGATGCATGCAGTGGATGAATCCATCCCGTTCCAGGTGGAGAGCAATGCGTTGGACTTTGCCATGGCTGCCACACTTAACCAGGTGGGCAGGCCTGTAGCGTTTGTTTTGGGCACCCTCCAAGGCTCTGAGATCCGGCACTCATCTATCGAGAAAGAGGCCCAGGCCATCGTCGAAGCGGTATGGCACTGGAGGCATTACCTTGCTGGTAAGCATTTTTCCCTGCTGACTGACCAATGGGTAGTTACCTTCATGTTCAACAATCAGCAGCAGGGTTACCTCAAAAATGACAAAATGCTAAGGTGGAGAATCAAGTTCTCCACATACAATTATGACATACTGTACCAGTCTGGAAAGCCCTGACTCGAGGGACTTGTGCCAGTGTGCAGATGGACCGACTGCAGACACTGAACAACAGCCTCTGCCACACCGGAATCACCCATTTTCTTCACTTCATCAAGGACCGTAACCTCTCCTACTCCATCAAGGACATCAAGATGCTGACCAAAAATTGCTGTGTCCGTGTGGAGAGCAAACCATGTTTCTACCAGCCCGATTGGTCACACCTGATCAAGGCCACTCGCCCCATTGAACATCTGAGCGTGGACTTCAAAGGACTCCTACCCTCCACGAACCACAATGTGTACTTCATCAACTTCATCGATGAGTACTCGTGGTTTCCCTTCACCATTCCCTGCCTGGACATGACTGCAGCTCCCATCGTAAAGGCCCTGAACAACTTGTTCACCATTTTTGGATACCCATGCTACGTCCACAGTGATAGGGGCTCATCCTTCATGAGCGATGAGCTGCGTCAATATTTGCTGTCCAAGGGCATTGCCTCTAGCCGGACCACCAGCTATAACCCCAAAGGGAATGGCCAGGTGGAGCAGGAGAACAGCATGGTCTGGAAGACAGTACTGCTGGCCTTAAAGTCCAAGGGGCTCCCCATCCCCCACTAGCAAAATATTCTCCCAGAGGCTCTCCACACTATCCTGTGTACGGTCACCAACAAGACATCCCATGAGAGACTGTTTACACTCCCTGGGTGATTGGCGTCGGGAACCATCTTACCTACCTGGCTAACGTTCCCTGGGCTAGTCCTACTCTATAGGCACATGAAGACACACAATTCTGATCCTCTGGTCGAGAGGGTCCAGCTGCTCCACCTATGTAGCATTCCCGGATGGGCGCGAGAACACAGTATCTATCCAGGACCTGACACACATGGAAGCATCTGGAACCCCCCCACCCCCTAACCAGCCGACAGATATGCACCCCCAGCTCTCCAGGGCTTCAGTTCCCTACCCCAACCATCCCAGTCAACCTGGCCACTAACACACATACTCCCATCCTCTTGGCTCAACCAAGTATCCCAGCCGGACCAACAGAGGTGGATCAGCTAGAGCCATCAGAGACCACCACAAGCCCCCAGATGGAGATGCACTAGTCACAATGCCAAAGGAGGGCACTGGACAGACTAAACATGAGGTTGGCTGACTGCACCACACGCCTCACAACCCCCCCACCCCCCAGAATGTCATTTAAAAAAAGAGGGGGCGAATGTGGTAAAACCTCTATTGTATGTAAATGACATGACCTTTTCTGTTCGACCCTGCTCTCATTGGCCGGCTCGTGACTCCTCCCCTTTCTCCCCCATAAAGACTGTCATCCCACAACCCTGCCCCCAGTTCGAGCCTGGGTCAGAGTAAGCCAGCAAAAGAAGGGATGTTGTCCATCTCTTGCTAATAAAAGCTTTCAGTTCCAGTAACTTCAGTCTTTGTGTAATTGATCGTGCATCAATGTGTACTGTGGAGAAAATTTGGCTGGTTACATCACTGTCTGGTATGGAGGTGCCAACTCTCAGGGCAAGAATAAACCCCAGAGGGTTGTTAACTTGGCCTGCATCATCACGGACACCAGACTTCACTCTGTCGAGGACAGCTACATGAGGTGGTGTCTTAAGAAAGCAGCCTCTATCCTCAAAGACCCCACCATCCAGGCCGTGCCCTCTTCACTCTGCTACCATCGGGGAAAAGGTACAGGAGCCTTAAGATGAACACCCAACATCACAAGGTCAGCTTCTTCCCTGTTGCCATCAGATTCCTGAACGATCAATGAACCACAGTCACTGCCTGACTTCGACTTTTTGAGCACTATTTCTATTTATTGTTGTCAGGTGGTTTATATGAACATTTGCTCAGTGACGCTGCCACAAAACAACAAATTTCGTGACTTGTTCATGACAATAAATTCTGATTCGATCCTGATTCTGGCATTAGAGCCATTAAACATTGCCATGTGACCTTCAAGATGAAACAAAACTGATAATCATCTTGCAATATTGAATGGATTCTGAAGCCACCATTATCATATTTTGCTCAGAGCCTCTTCAACACATCCATCTCAATTGTGGGGAAAAGATCTGCCAGTTTTTATCTTTATATGATGGAATTATCCATGCCAATCTTTTCTCCAACTTCAACTGGATGTAAGAGACATTTTGAATGAAACAGCCTGGATCCATACTCAGCAAAGGGAAGCTTCATTCCGTGCTCTGCTGAAGCAGCTGGCTGAAGCTTTTAGGCTGAACAGGGAATCAGTCCCAAGACATGACAAACCATTATATCAAGCTTTAACAGTAACTCAAAGGGCTGCAGTCAGACAGAGAGACAGAACATACAACACCACAGCACAATACAGGCTTTTCGACCCTCGGTGTCATGCTGACCCATATATCCCTAAAGAAAAGTACTAAACCCACCCTACCCTGTAACCCTCTATTTTACTTCTACTTACGTGCCTGTCTAAGAGTCTCCTAAATGCCCCTAATGTTCCAGCCTCCACCACCAAGGCATTCCAGACACCCACAACTCTCTGCATAAAAAACTTACCCCTGATGTCTCCCCTAGACTTGCCTCCCCTAACTTTGTACAGATGTCCTCTGGTGTTTGCTGATCTTGCCTTGGGAAACAGGCGCTGGCTGTCCACCCTATCTGTGCCTCTCATAATCTTGTAGACCTCTGTCAAGTCTCCTCTCATCCTTCTACGCTCCAAAGATTAAAGTCCCAGCTCTACTAACTTTGCCTCACACAACTTGTTTCCCAGTCCAGGCAACATCCGGGTAAATCTCCTCTGCACCTTCCCCCTCTCCTTCCTATAATGAGGTAAACAGAACTGAACACAACACTCCAAATAAAGGTGGGGAAAGTTACTTCAAAGGGTGGATGTCAATCACAGAGCCTTTGGCAAGTCTTAAAACGATTTGAACTTTGTAGAGAGGACAGGAAACTAGATCTCCTCTAGTAGTGACAGAAAACTTCACGTGCAAGCAAGATATAGAACAATGCCATAGCCAGCCACACCTTTACCTGGCAGTGAGACGGGTTGGGCTTCATCTCCTGCATCCGGTGCTCCCGTTCTGGTCTCCTCTACAACAGAAGAGATTGGATGCAGACTGGGAGACTGCTCTGTCCACTGCAAAAGCGTGGATCTCCCAGTGGCCACCCATTTCAACTCTGTAGAGCGCGTCGAAAGAACCAAAGACTTGTTGATCCAAACCAAGGCTTTTATTAACTAAAAGACTGGAGCATATCACAAGTAGGTCAACCAGTCCAGAATGACCTGGTCTGGCTAGGAGCAATCCTTTAAGACCTGCCAGTAGGTGTGGCTACACTCTCAGCAAATCACAGTCATCCTGCACTACAATCTGTACATATACACATTGGTGATAGAAACTGTACTATCACAAACTCCCTTGCTGAAATGTCTGTACACGGTCTCAGGCACTGCTAGACTGAGCCCACCTGCAATTTGGAGGAACAACATCTCATATTCTGCCTGGGCACCCTCCAACCTGATGGCATTAATATCGACTTTTCTGGTTTCTGTTTATCGCCCCCCCCACCCCACCCCCCAATCTTTCATTATGTCTCCTTTCCCCCCAGCTCTGTCTCTGTCTCTCTTCCCTTTTCCTTTTTCACAGAACCAAAAACAACCCCTCCTCCCCCAATCAATTCTCACCTTTCCTCTTATACAATTCAACGCCTTTGTCTGTCAGTTGGTTCCCCTCCCCTGCCATCTTCCCTATTCCCCAGCCAATCAATGCAGGCACCTGTATGCTTTTTACACATACCTTGAAGAAGGGCTCTGGCCTGAAACGTTTGCAATATATCCTTACCTCCTATGGACGCTGAGAGACTGGCCGAGTTCTTCCAGCATCTCAGTGTTTCACTACAATCACAGAGCCTGTAGACATCCGCGTTTCTCTCTGGATTATGGATCTGGGTCTTATCAGTTAACCTTCTAAGTGGATATGTCTCTGTCGAAAAATAGTTATCTCAGGGACTCTACAACTAACTAGGTCCAGCATTTACCTCCTCCAGCTTCCATTAATGTCCACCTCTGTGCGCCTGTACCTGTACCTCCGCGACTTCATATCCACCTCCGAGACCGTCTTCCATGTCCACTGCTCCCACTGGAACTCGGCTCAGTCCCCATCCACCTCAGGGTCTCTCCTCTTCCTTCTGGCCCCACTTCTACCTTTGGGGCCCAATCTGCACCCTGCTCTCTTTCTCAAGTGCTTTCACACTGAAATCCCAGGAAATTGGCGTGTCAACGACCTGCGTTTGAAGTGGGACAACTGTAGGGTGGCATCATGCGGACCGATTTGTTTTTAAATTTAGACATGCAGCATGGTAACAGGCCCTTTGGCCCACGAACCCATGCCACCCAATTACACCCAATTATCCTACACGCCCCCCCCCCCCCACACCCCCGGGTATGTTTTGAGCAGTGGGAGCCCCCGGGGAAGACCCACACAGACATGGAGAGAACATACAATCTTCTTACAGAGAGCACTGGATTTGAACCCCGGTTCCGATCGTTGGCACTGTAACAGCGTTGCGTTAACTGCTACACCAGCTGTGCCACCTGGTAAAGGTGATCAAAATTGGATTAAGTGATCTCTCTGCTCCCCCAGGATAGCACAAGTTGCTATTTAGCCGAAATGCCTTAGCCGTCTATTTGTACCAAGGAAGGACTGGATCACTCCCTAACTGAAAAATGCCAGCCCTGCCAGAGGTGTTGTAATGACACCATTGCCGCTGGTGTGAACATGGGAGAGCAGAGGCACAGGCCCAAATGCCAGCAGCACAGTACAGTGTTCAATGGCCTGTTAGAGGAGCCGGCAGTGTTTCCGAACTGAAAGAAATCCTGTAACCACGGGTCTGTGCCCAAGATGGCAACGCCTGTGCTTGGCAGCGGCCATGAGGGGTTGCAGACTTCAAAGAATAGCGGGGGGCCCGGTGCAGGACACCAGGAAAGGAGAGAACACCCCCTCTGCTGAGAGGGAGAAGTGGAGGAGGCGACCCGACAGAATGGTGACCGCGGCGGTGGACCAATGAATGGCTCAGCGGCTGAGGGACACACAGGCTTGGAGGAGACTTGTGGTCAGGGGCCCTTGCACAGGCTGCGGGCCGATGGAGACTGGCTCACGGGAACCCGGTGTTGGATCTGGGATTTGGGAGGGAGCTGGTGGCAAGAAGGGTTCCTGATTATGTTGGAGGTTGGACCTGGAGCTCAAGTTGCCAATGGATCAAACAGAAGACTGTGGGAGGGCTGGAGGCAAATCCATGGACACTCAATGACTCTGCTATAAAGGGCACCGGGGAACACTAATGACGACTTTTTGTTTGCCTTACAATTTTGTGTAATATTACATGATCTGTACTATTACATGACAATAAAGGAATCTTAATAGTGGCAGGATTGGTTGAATGATAAATGTTACCTGGTGCACTATAGAACCACAGGCCATTTGGCCCTTCTAGTCTGTGCCAAAACATCATTCCGCTAGTCCCACTGACCTGCACACATTCCATAACCCTCCAGGCCTCTCCCATCCAAGTAATATTCTGAAATATTTTTTGATGGAATTTCTTTTTATATCTAACTGGACAGTTAACCATAATGCGGGTTCCAGCGACAGTGCAAGGCTCCATTTCTGCAGTGCAACATCAGTGTAGACAGGGCAGAGTTCTGTCATGGTGCCAGACTGTTTCACGAAGCTGGGCTGCCGGGTGGGGTGAATGTACTGATGCACAAGTCCTTCAAGGAGCTGCAACAGCACTTACAATAAAAGGTGCAGTGTGACATGAGCTCACTGACAGAACTATTAGGCCTCTCATACGTCTTCATTCAACATTCCCACCCCGACACCATCTGTTCTCAGCAGATGACATTTCTAGTGCTCGCTATGAGAGCAAAGTAGCCATATAAAGGAAGGTCTTCCAGAATGTCTTGAAACTACAAAGTGACAAACCCAGCAGAAAATCCTTGCCCACAGACTCCTTTCTCCATTTAGAACTGTATATCATCCTATTAACCACAGACAAAGGACACTTCAATATCTGATGCCATCCGTTTCCCTCTCCTGTGATCTGCTTTTGTCTGTGTTCATTGTCATTAAAGAATCTTTACGATGGAAGCTTGTCTTTAAAGTGGATAATGACACAGAAAATCAATACAGTAGAAGTCCACCTGAGAATCCAGACTTTTTGAAAGCCCTCAAACTTTTTAAAGAAAGCGGGCTTTTGTGTACGTGTGTAAGCACCACAGATGTACAGCGGCAACCATATCTAGCATACATATTTACAAACCCATGATAATGAGTCCTAAAGTAGATAAATTTCGTGGTGTGAAGAAGAACACGTTGAAATTGAGCGACAAACTTGAAATAATTAAGAAACTAGAATGTGGAGCGAGCAACACTGTTCTTATGGACATCGGAAAGTCTACAATGTACGATATAATAGAGGCAACTGCAGAAAAGTCCATGGACAGAACCGGCTGTTTTCAGGACGCCATGGTGCAGAATAATTTTATCACGAAGAAATGAGAAAGTCGTAAACAAGTCGTAAAAAAAGTATTCCAAGAAAGCAAAAGAAGTGTCCAGCAGTGGAAGTTGTGGGGGACACATCGACCAGCAGGGCAGCAGATACAGTGGAAGCTGCAGATGTCCCATCCACCAGCAGTGCAGCAGATGCAGTGGAAGCTGCAGGCGTCCCATCCACCAGCAGTACAACAGATGCAGTGGAAGCACCGGGCCTCCCATCCACCAGCAGTGCAGCAGATGCAGTGGAAGCTGCGGGCATCCCATCCACTAACAGTGCAGCAGATGCAGTGGAAGCACCGGGCCTCCCATCCACTAACAGTGCAGCAGATGCAGTGGAAACACCGGGCCTCCCATCCACTAACAGTGCAGCAGATGCAGTGGAAGCACCAGGCCTCCCATCCACTAACAGTCCAGCTGGTGCAGTGGAAGCACCAGGCCTCCCATCCACTAACAGTGCAGCAGATGCAATGGAAGCACCGGGCCTCCCATCCACTAACAGTCCAGCAGGTGCAGTGGGAGCTGCAGGTGTCCCATCCACTAACAGTGCAGCAGATGCAGTGGAAGCACCAGGCCTCCCATCCACTAACAGTGCAGCAGGTGCAGTGGAAGCACGGGGCCTCCCATCCACTAACAGTGCAGCAGGTACAGTGGAAGCACCAGGCCTCCCATCCACTAACAGTGCAGCAGGTGCAGTGGAAGCACCGGGCCTCCCATCCACTAACAGTGCAGCAGATGCAGTGGAAGCACCGGGCCTCCCATCCACCAGATGTGCAGCTGTATTACTCCTGATATTTGAATGTTAATCCGGAAAATCCAAAAATTCCAGACCGGTCAAATCACCGAAACTTCCGGATATTCCGTCTTCTACTGTAAGTTTGTCGACGAGGAAAGGCATCTTTAAATAGGCACGGATTAAAGGGGAACTTCATAGCTGAACTTTGTGGCTGAAGTAATGCTTCCTGCTGCTGTAAGAAGTTGGCTACACGCGAGCGACGCCATATGTTCTCACGAGTCGAAAAATGCTGAGGTTAACTCTCAAAACAGGCATTGGCATCTCACAAAGATCTCAGAAAGGCACTTAGTGTACAACCACTGAAAGTTTTTAAAAATGGTTTTGTTGACTTTTTAGACGGGGGCATTAGTCCTTTAATGGGGGGAAAGAAATATAATCTGAAAGCGTCAAATATTTTCTCGGAATTTTATAGCTCAAATGGAGAAAAGGTTAATTGCATCAGACTGTCTGGACCAACATGCATATGGAGTTGGATCTGAAAGAGTTTTGAACTGCCATGATCAATGATTTGAATTGTTTTAAAAGGAATATTTAAGGCCATGATGTATGGTGTCATAAATGATTGTGTGCAGTGGGCTCTCCTCAACCGGGACTGTATGAAGTTTAATTCTTCCATAATTTTCCAAATGTGTTAATCACCCAAATCCCCATTTTTTATATATTACACACACTTATTGTGGCAAAGTAAAATGGGTTCTTTGCACCATCTGTTGTTCACTGTCTACACACATGGTTTTATGATTGGAGCACTGTCAAGGCTGCACTGCAGAATCTAAAGATAACGAGCTGTTCAAAGCTCCCTGGCTTGTAAAAAAATCTCTCGCCTCCATTGTCCTTGACCTTCAGTGAATGATTGTTTCCTGTTTCAGTGGTATCTGTGGCAGCACTGTGCATTTTAATGTGTAGATGCAGACCGCCAGCCTTGCAGCATTCTGATAAGAGGAACGCACTGGGTCTCAATAATTGCTGCTTCAAAATTTGAAGTGTGTATATTGAGCCATTGTGGTTTCACAATGCAGTAGTATGACTGGGACTCAGAGGCAGTTCGATTTTGTAATGGGAAGAGCAGGACTTTGCTTTTCTGAACTGATTCTCTTTTTTAAAAATGGGCTATTTAAATTTTTAAAATTTAAAATTTAATTAAAAAAAAACCTTTCTTCATCAACAGGTTGGCAAGGACTTGACAAGCAGACTGTCCTGAAAACTGTCTCCATAAAACTCCTTTAAGAACTGAATTCATTGCTCAATCTGGCTGACTTTAACTCTCAGTTGGGGTAACAGTGAGGATGTTCTGTTTGATTTTATTATCTATCGGCTTAGAAATAAGTGGCATGGTTGGTGTAGCAGTTACCTTTCCAGTGCTAGTGATTGGGATTAGGGTTCAAATCCCATGCTGTCTGTAAGGAGAATAGAGGCTCTGATAGCTCAGAGGTTAGAGCACTTGTCTTGTAAACCAGGGGTCATGAGTTCGTTCCTTGCTGGGGCCTCGTGTCTGTGAGGGGTGCTGCCCAATGTGCTGTCGCTGCCCAATGTGCTGTCTCTCTGTCTTCCTTACGGTAGACAAAGTTAAAGAATTTTATGTATGTTCTCCTTCGTGTCTGTGTGGGTTTTCTCCAGTTTCCTCCCACCCGTTCGAAACATACTGGGGGTTGTAGGTTAATGGGGTGCTGAAGTGGCCTGTTACCATGCTGTATATGTCTAAAATAACCATTAAATGGGAAAGAAGGAGCCAAAGTTGCTGCTCATGTTTAAACATTATAAAACAGGATAGAACTAGGCCCTTTGGCCCAACAGGTCCAGGCCAACCACTAAGTACCCATTTAAACCAACCCCATTTTCCAGGATTTAGTGTATAACTTTTTTTTGCCCTCAGACAGATATTTCTGAACATTCATTTTAAAACGTCAGTGAGTGAGGACATTGATTGGGTCAGAGTCAAGTTATGCTTTGCAATACTGTATACTATAGATCAAGATAAAAATTTGACTAACTGACACTAAATAAGAACCATATGGTACCTGTTCTGACTTACCTACAAATTTGACTTAAAGACAGACATAGGAACGGATCTCATTTGTAGCCTGGGGACT